>NW_026000242.1:559270-666088 GCF_001458135.2 Marmota marmota marmota | reverse complement strand
AAACAACAGCAGATGGGGTAGAGAGGGAAGATGAGAGGGAAGGGGAGGGGGGATAGTAGGGGATAGGAAAGGTAGCAGAATACAACAGTCACTAATATGGTATTATGTAAAAATGTGGATGTGTAACCGATGTGATTCTGCAACTTGTATTTGGGGTAAAAAATGGGAGTTCATAACCCACTTGAATCAAATGTATGGAAGATGATATGTCATGAGCTGTGTAATGTTTTGAACAACCAATAAAAAAAAAAAGAATAGACTTTTTACTAAGAAATGGTGAATGGTTCTGCACATGACTAAATAATGCAATGCCACATTGATATTATGCCACTGGGCTGGAGAATTCTTGTTTGCTACTTTGATGAAGCGACAGTCCTATAATCTTTCTACTCTAGATTTTAATCTTCCAGTGGGTGTGTATATATATATATATATAAAATATAATTTGCAACCACAGTGCAGCTGTAAAGACTGTGCATTCAACACCTTTTTAAAGAGATGTTATATTTTCCGTGTATGGTTTAACTAACAGATATTATATTATCAATATATATATTTATTTTAGATTTAGAATACTGAAGTTCAAAGAGGATAATGATTTGCTTAAAGTCCTTCAGCCTCTTAAAGATAAAGCCTGGAATAAAATCTTAGTAACATGATTTCTAGTTTATTGCTCCTTTTAAAATATTTCTGTGATGCCCTCCCTTTGCTCCCTTTGCTTTTCTATCTTATTTTCTTAGTTTTATTTCTCTAAACATGAGATATGAGAAAGAAATTCCACTCTGAAAGCTGACTGTGCTTTGTTCTAGGATGAGACCAGTTTTTGTATTATTATTACTATTATTACTGTTGTTACTTTTGTATAGAAGATCAATTTCATGGTTCTTTTAGTTGGGAAGAGGAGTCTTTGGGGGGGCAGTGTTGATGTAAGATGATTAGCTGAAGTCAGGAACAGAGTTTTAATTTTTCTTTTTTGAAATAAATTAAAAATTTTAGTGTCTTTTAATTGAGAGAATAGGAAAAAAGTAGAACTACAAGATTAGGACCGAAGAGACAATATGACCAGGAAATAAGAGATCTATGCATGGAACATGATCAATGAAAGTTTAAACATCAGTTAAGTTTGCATTTGTAACCTGTTTGGTAATTATTCTCCACTTTTAAAGCCTTGGTAAAATTTCTGAACCATAATCACCTTATGTTAATAGTATTTGTGGAAATGAAAATCACTGTATATTTGTGGGTTGTCAGGAAGTGAGTACAACTTCAGGATACAAAACAGTGAATCATAATTGAAATTCAAGTAAGGAAGAAGGAATTTAGAAAGTAAAATAACAGGAAATGAAACTACTGCTTTCTCTTTTCCAGAAGACCCTAGAAACATGATGATAATAGGGTTCCCCTGGACAGGACACAGGTTTATGTCATTTGACTTTGAAGAATTTAGCCCCAGAAGCCAGGAGTACCTTGAAACAACTAAACCACTTGTGTTTATATTGACTTTAATAGACTCTTCCTGTATGGAATTTAAGGTATGAAAACCCTATATTTTAGCTGGGAGAGCCATAGAATTCAGAAGTTACATTTGGCGAATAAAACAAATGTGACAATGTCTTTTTGAGGATAGGACAATGGGTAATTTTCCTTTTGAGTAAACAGGCAAAGAGATGACTATGCTGAAAATTCTTAACCTGATACAAAATTTCAATATTTTCTAAGATAACTGTAATAATATATATTATTTTCTCAGTGTTTTCTACTCTCTATTCACTGTTTACCTATTGAAAATGTATCAGAAGTTGTTGACTATTTGTTTTTAGATATACCACATTGCTAAAATTGTTTTAAAATATAAATACATTTTTACTTTATTACTTTTTTGATGTACATTTCATTTTCTTTGGAATGTTTTCTATTTTTATTATAAATTATAATGATATTATTAATATAATTTTTTTTAAGATTTTGTCACAAGAATGACAATGTAGTAAGAATGACAATGTAGTAGTAATTCTCCATATACTCTGCAAATTATAGCCCAATATTACATCATACTGTCATTTTTCCTTTTGTTTTTTAATTGGTGTACATTAGTTACAAAGAACAGTGACTTTCATTGTGGCATATTCATGCATGCATATAACATAATTTGATCAGTTTTACTCCTCACTACTTCCCATTACCATTCCTTCCTCTCTCTGCCTATCCTCCTTCCTTTGTTCTCAGAGTCTCTGTTGTACTCTCATGGTGTCCTTTTTTGTTCCTTTTAGTTTTCACATATGAGAATAAAACTTGTCTTTCTGAGTCTGACATATTGTGCTTAACCTGCTACTGTTAACTCCATAACTTTCTTGTAAAATATAATTTTATTCTTTATTGCTGAATAAAACTCCCTTGTGTATATATACTGTCTCTTCTTTATCCATTCTTCTGTTGAGGGACACCTAGCCTGATTCCATAACTATTATGTATTGTGTGTTGGGATAAATATGAGTATATCTGTGTCTCTGAATTATACTGATTTAATTCTTTTAGACAAAAACTGAAGAGTGGTAGAGGTGGATTATATGATAGTTCTATTTTTAGGTTTTGATGAACCTCCACACTGATTTCCATTGTGGAAATTGCCTTTGTTACAGAGGCAGAGCCTGCTGCAACACTGAGATAACCATGGTGATCCTTAGTTACCAATTCTTGCAATTATGCAAAAAAAAAATCAGACATGTTGTTCAAATAGTCATGGGCTAAAATGGAAAAAAATGGACACTGTCAATAGAGAAAGCATGACCTTTAAGAGGAGAAGTATGGTATGTCTCTTGCTCTCTTGTTTTATTGGAGGTACCAGGGAAGTTTCCAGAGAGCACTGCCCAGGTCCACCTCTTGATTTTCAACTGTCAACAGGACTGCATCAGACTTCCGGTTCCCCACTATGCATGGTAAATACAGGTTCCTTTGGCTCATGCTGACTGTTTCTAATTGGAACTTGTTCTTACAGATTTTATGATTAGGGATAATTAATAAGTGAAAATTGATGAATGGGAGGTATTAAATCCAACAAATGGAAACATCTGACCTCAACAATTTCTGCTAGTAAACTGTGAATTTACAGAAGACTATTGTGGAGCATGGAATGGACACTTGTCCCCTGCTCCTGATGTTTCCTTCCATGTGGAGGACATCAGTGCCATCACCTGGCTGTGCTCTTCTCCCTACATGACTGGGGATAGCTTTCCCTTCTCCTTTATCTTTTTTAAGAGAGAGAGAGAGAGAGAGAGAGAGGGGAGAGAGAGAGAGAGAGAGAGAGAGAGAGAGAGAGAGAGAATTTCTTAATATTTATTTTTCAGTTTTCGGTGGACACAACATCTTTATTTTATGTGGTGCTGAGGATCGAACCCAGCACCCTGCACATTTCAGGCAAGCGTGCTACCGCTTGAGCCACATCCCCAGCTCCCCGTTCTCCTTTTTCTTGTATAATGGTGGCCTGCCTATGGGAAGCAAGTTCTCTGCCACTATAGGGAGTGGTGAGCCTGTTGAGCAGATCAAAAATTGTTAATCACATAGTAAAAAACATTAGAAAATCTATTTTTAAGTTATGTTTGTGTCTGCAGTCTGCATCACAAGATTCATGTATTAAAATGTGACATTTTGTCTCTGATTTATCTTATTTCTCACTGTATAAGGACTCAGAAGAGACTAGCATTCTGTAATATGTTGTTCATGACTATTAGAGACTGAAAAAATTTTTAAAATAATTCTAGCTATAAAAGAAGGTAATGAGACACTAATGATATTAAAACACCATAAAGTGACATAAAGATTTTAATTAGAAGTAAATAGAATGTCTGGAAGGAAATCTGTAATCATTGAAGTTAAAAAGTAAATAGATAAAGTACATTGACAGAGTTGGAGAGATAATAAATAGAAAATTGATTGGAGTAAATTATATAATGTTCAGCCAAGATGAAATGAGAAAATAAGGAAGAGAACCTAAATGACACAAAAGACAGATATAGGTACAGAAACTCCAGAAAGAGATAATCCAGGAGAAGCCTTATCTGCATATACAATGGCAAAGACATATTCAGAATTTTTTTAAAAAAATGTATTCTTACAGAACAAATAAACTCAAATGAACACATAAAAATATTTGTAGAAAAGTTTTAATATCTGTAATGAAAATAGCAAGAGCATAGGAGTGGGATAGCAGCAGGGAGTGGGGGAGGGAGAAAGAGAGAAACAGGGAGGGAGAGAGGGAGGGAGGGAGGAAGAGAGAGAGTATCTAATTATATATAAAGAAAAAAAATAGTGATCTCAAGTTTTTAGCAGTAAATACAGAGTTCACAGGCAATGAAATAATATATTCTCAATGCCAAGGAAAAAAACTCTTGTCAATTTAAATTCTGTATTTAGTCATTTATGTATTTCATAAATGATGGTGAAATAAGAAAATTTCAGGTGGAACATAGGGCATTTTAACTATTATATTCCCTCTGAAATTACAGTCAACAGAAATGCTTTAGTATTAAGAATACAGAGATGGAATAAAGGGATGAGACCAAATACCATTGTGTGGGGAGAAATTATTCAACATATTGGTTGATTTAGACAGACATTCATTATAAACAAATCAAATGACAACAATAACTACATTAAGAGCATTTATGATAAGGTATCATTAACTTACCAAACAATAACATGCAAAATGGGGTAAGGTTAGAGCTAAAATAGTTTATGATTTTTTAATTCTTTGAGAAGAGGTTATGTATTCTGACTACTTTAGACATTGTTAATTCAAGGACATGTGCTCAAATTTTAGATTGTCCTCTAAGATAGTGGGAAATATGTAATTTTCAAATGAGAAAAGAAAGAACAGGAAGAAAAAATTTTAAAATGTAGCAGAAAATGTATAATAAATAGAAGAAACAAATAATAGCAGAAATCAATTTAAATATGTACGTAACATTAGCAAATGCAAATGAGACAACTCCATTATTTAAAAGAGGGGGCTTTCAAATTGGGGGTCAAAAGGCTCAACTCGCAACCCTTATGTCAGTACAGCCATGCTATTCAGAGGGAACAACTATAAAATTGAAGGACAAATATAAATTGAAAATAAATAAGTAAAACTGAAATACCAGGAACAAAGCTACCAACACAAACTGCTATAACTAAATTAATACAAAGATAAAATGACTTTAACTATGATTAGCAGAGATAAAAAAAAGCCACTTCAAAATCATAAAGATAATAGCATTTAATAGCTTCAAGCCTGTATTTACTTACTGTAGGTATTACACCATTGACAATGCTCTCAAAAGTGAAGTCCATGTGTTTTTTTAAATATATTTTTTAGTTGTTAGTGGACCTTTATTTTTTTATTTATATGTTGTGCTGAGAATCAAGCCCATGTTATTTTTAAGAACACATGGAATACAAATTATACTTATGAACTAGTCCTTAAATTCAGTCTCAATAAATACAAACCTGTAAATGAAGACCACTTTCTCTAATTACCATGCATTATTATTAAAATACAAAGTTCTCCACCCTTCTAGATTTAAAATTTACTTATGAATTTTCTGAACTCCTTCTCTGATATTTCATCAACTTCGCTGTCCATGGGTTCTGTTATTATAGTATTATATAGTACAGTATCCTGGTTTGTTTGGGACACTTTTCTCCCTTGTTTTTTCATGTTGTCTATGTGTCTTCCTTTCTTGCAGTATGGATCTGAGATATTACAGTTTCTTCCCTATATTCTTGTAGTCCCCATGCAGATTGTCTGTACCTCACCGTGATGTTGTACTTCCAGACCCTGCTGGTGTTCCTCAGTGTATGTTACTGCATGTAAAGTTGGTGGTGGCAATAGCCGAGGTAACTCGAGATAATAGTTGAGGTGGCCCAAGATGGAAGCAATGTCTTACAGAAATGGGTCTGAAAGGTGGGCCTCACACTCCCTTTGGGATGCCTGCTCTGAGATGCAGCTGCTTCTAGGCCCTGTCTGCTGTCAAAAAGTTTCAGGTTAAATGTATGATATGTCAAGATCATTGTAATGTTTTGAGCAATTAATAAAAAAAATTTAAAAAAAAGTTTCAGGTTACTGCATGGGGAAGCTATGGAGATGACTGCAGGGTCCCAAAATGGAAGTGGATTAGGCTTAGGCTCCAAGTCGGGGGGCAACTCAGATATACCCTGGACCTGGGTCCTGCGCAAGTTGGTGTGGATGGATCTGGGCCGGGCCTGGGCTCCTGAGGTAGTCTGCTGGTTGGAAGAGGCAGTCCTGTGCCAGAGGCTAGGCTCCCATGGGTGTCTGCCCAAGGGGTGAAGAAGGAATGGACCCAGGCCTACTGTGAGCCTGGGTCCCGCACTGTCTGGTGTGGGCAGTCTGGGCTGGGCCTGGGCTCCTGCGGTCTAAATTTAAAATTTATGAAGCACTTTCAAATATTTTACACGGTAAAAACAAATTCAAAATGAAATAAGAATATATTTAGAACTGAATAAACATCATAGGGTGTTAACATATACTAAAACTTATAAGAAATCGCTACAGTAGGAGTAACAGGGAAACTTTGTCCTACAATTAATTTTATTTTAAGATAAGATAAAATATTTTGAAATTAATGTGCTAAGGATTGAGAGCAAATAGCACAGTAAACTCAAATAGTAATAATGCTTTACTTATAAAATATTATTAATATTATAGTGTATTAATAATAAGTACTTCCAGAAAGAATAACATAATAAGAAATGATAAAACTGTAATTACAAATTCAAAAGCTGGCTATGCACATGATTAAAGAAATAGAAAATAATCTGGAAAAATCAATTGAATATAGGAGAAAATCCCCAAAACTTTAGAATGGAAAATGGGCACACAATTCAGAGTGTCAGATACAGAAAAATACATCCTGAACATACAATGTATTTGAGAAATTCGATTAAATAAAAATCTTTTTGAAAAACCACTACTTATCAAAACTTGAGTTTTAAAATCTTCTGACAAAAGTATAATAAAGAAATATAATCAGGAGTTCAAAATCTCTGTTCCCTCTAAAAATGCTTGAGATAGTATGTAAATTCTAATGAAACTGAAAACTAGCCCAATTTATGTAAACATTTTTATGGAGTAGAAATAGCCCTCTTCAATTGTTAAGAAAGCACTTATAAAAGCTGGCGATGGTGGCACAGTGCTGTAATCCCAGCTGCTCAGGTGGGAGGATTTTGAGTTTGAGACCAGCCTGGGCAAGTTGACTATTTATTCAATAATAAATAAATGAATAAATAAAAAGAACATTTGTATCTCAACAAACAAGGAAGCATAAAAAAGGTATATTAATATGGCAGTATAACATACTTGGAAGGGTCAGTCATGGTAATATGCTACAGAAATATGTAACTTTTCTGATATCATACCAGATAATACCTTTAATGTAATGTAGATAATGTAATCATCTAGTATAATCTAAGATCACATATTAAAAAGTAGGACTTTAAACAGGTAGCCTAAACTAATTAAGATATCAAATTCATGTTTTCCTGAAAAGGATATTTTAATTACATTTGTTACAGTAATAACTGTAGTTAAGACCCTAGGTTCCCTTATGGATTTCATAACAGAAAACAGTTGGGCTATTAAATAGGAAAAGCTCAGTAGCTTTCCAGATATCGAATTTCTTGGGGCTGCCTGAGATAAACTTCAGTAGAGATTCAGATGAAAAGTTTTGATAGGAAGTATGTTTGAAGAACAAAATATACTTTTTTATTGATTCTCTCTGAGATCTATCCCTTGGGTGAGTAACTGTTTTTAAGATTATGTGGAGCTCTATTTTGATTTTTTTTAGCTGTATATTGTACAGGGAGACAAATATTGGGAGATTTTTGTATACCTTTGGGAAACAATAATATATTTCTAAGCAAATGCAATATTTACAAATAATATATGATTTCATTTTTATGGTAAATTTTGTAAAATAAATGGGTGTCAATTTCTCACAAGGTTGTACAAATCTATGTTTTTGAATTTGTTCTGTTTAAATGCTATGTTTAAATAGTTCTTCAAGATAATGCATCAAACTTAATATGTAAAAGCTATTACAATTTTTTTACTTTGACTCATTTTATTCTCAAAAATAAATCGTATATGAGGAGTTTTATATGTGAGGATATTAAATCACAGGTATTATAATTTTTCTAAAGTTTCATAACTGGTAAGTAGCAAGGTCAAGGTTTCATTTTGGCTGTTCTTGATATAGAGTGGTATAAAGATTTGTACTGTGAATACTATGATATTGTATTCATTAATTTTTTGAGATTGTATTCACTTATTTTTTGACACTCCAAAACAAGCATTGCAGAAAAGATCAACCATACTTAAAATTTTTGACTGGAAAAGGGTAATACTTATTTTCTGTTCACATGTACCCTGGATGGTTTAATCTCCCGGATTGATCTCCCTTTATCTGCATTTCAGTGTCAGTATTCTTTTCAGAACCACTAATGAGTGAAGCAAATCTTGCAAAGCTGAGAGTTCTAATGTCCTGCTGTCCTAAAACTGCTACATTAGGGTACCTATAAGTTCTTGCTTCTGTAGATGGCTTTTCCTGTTTCAACCATGTCCCATCAGAGACCCAATTGATAAGTGGGTCACAGCCTTGAGTTGTAACTGGGCTCTTAACCATCACTGTCAATATTGAAGACATTCTTGGCATTATTTTAGATGTGGAAGGTCCACAAGCCTGGTTAGGATGACAGCATTCAATATCCCCACACTCCTGTTGTTCCCAATGCTTTTCAGAACAGCTTACTGCCATAGATGTTCCTGACAGCAGAAACAGCTCCTTCTTAAATCTAAATCATTATGTCATGCTATTCGTGGTCTACAAAATGCTCCCAAATCTTGATAGTTTTTCAAATGTCACTGTAGGAACCCCAGGGATCTTTTGATCTCTGTGCTTCTTGAAACCTGACCAACGTTTTTGTTTTCTAATTGAAAGACTGTCCTCTGCTCCATGATAGCTGGGAGTAAAACTGCTTCTTCTTCTGTTCTTGAGCAACACATGCTGTCATCCGCTTTCCCATTCATGTCCCTGGTTGAGGCTGCTTGCTGTTTTGGGAAGCCTTGGAGTCAATTGGAGAGCAAATTCAGAAACCATTTTATAAATGTAAAAAAAATATTAGGAAGAGTTGCATAGTGATTTAAGATTTGCAGAGGTAAGGCTGGGCTGTATGTAGCTGAGTAGCAGAGTGCTTGCCTAGCAAGTGTGAGGCACTGGGTCTGATCCTTAGCATCCACAAAAATTGAACAAATAAAATAAAGGCATGCTGTCCATCTACAAGTATAAGAAAAGCCATGCAGAGGTCTATACAGACTTTGTCTTTATTATAACTATTGGTCCTATTCATAAGGAAATAGATGCCAAGAAATGACCTGTCCTGTCACACAGACTCTATGACAAGGAGTGCATGCAGTTCTGCTTTCAGCCCACTCTTCTGCCTCCAAACAAGAAGGTTTTCTATCTATATCATTAATCATAGGGGACAGGAGTTAGGATTTGAATGAGCAAAGGTTTCATTCTGATTAAAGTCATTTAGATGCTATATAACATTTGTTTGAGATAAGTTAATAAACATTGAATATCTCCTTTCCATTGTATTTGAATCCAATGAAGATTTGACCTCATTCTCTACCCAGAACACTGAACTTCATGAATTCCATTCTCTAGACAAAAGACCAACTTTATCAGTTTCCAAAGGGATCACTGTAGTGTTTGAAATTCTGATGTCTAGCCAATTTTAATCTTGTCTCTTGAATGAAATTACATCACAAAAATGAGAATAGTGCAATTTCTTCAATAACTTTATATTCTGTAGGCCTCAAAATACTAGTTTAGGTACATTTTTTATTAAATTCCATCTTTTCAGTGCAAAAAATAACAGATTAATACCTACTCTAGATAATCATCTGTTTAAAAAGTGAGGGTTTTAAATAAAGTATTGTCATAAATTTATCTATGTTAAATGAAATAGTGAATAAATATCAATTTTTAAAACTTTTATCTTTATTCTAATTAGACACACATATAGTAATATACCTGTATATAACTTGTATCATTTATTCACTGAAAATTCCATGGGTGACTTGTAGGCTCCTGGTGACCTGCATGGACTCTTACATTACTTAATGGCTGATGGTACAAACAACAAGCTACTTTTCTTGGATATGCATTTATGTTTCTCAAGAGTAGGAACAGACACTTTTATGTCTTATAGTATGGTTGAATTGTAAAGCTGTAAAGGCAGTAGAATTGTAAGTCACCAAACATGAAATAAGATTTGGAAGAGAAATAAAACAGTATCTTATTGGAGAAGATCACATCACCTAAGGTCAACAGTCCCGCAGGAGAGTATATCACTCATGCAAATAGTAGCTGTTTATTTTCAGTTTCATTTGATGTAATAGTATCTCATTTTCAGTAAAATCTCACATATGTAAATACCTTACATTTGTTCATCTACCAAGTGACTTACTGAATTACTTTGGAAATTTAATTATTGTATTTCATGCTACACTGATTTTTTGAGTTGAAAATATTGAAAATAAATAGATGCACTTTTGATGGTGATTCAAGGCAATAATTTTTATGCACATGACCTATTTTGTGTATTTTTTCCCACATGACCAGACTTTGGAGTTTAAGAGAGCTTTGCAGTTTGGGGACATTTTTTTTTTAATGTTACTAGTTTTCAAATGATTTACAGGAGGCTGTTTAAACTGCTTTGCTTGCTACTTTTACCTTTGATTAACAGCTTTCTCAGATACTCCTCTCTTTCAGATTTGGTGACTTCATTTTGATTTCTTCAGGTATGTTAAAATTATTTCTTAAAACAATGATATGGGGCTGGGGTTGTGGCTCAGCAGTAGAGCATTTGCCTAGCACGTGTGAGGCCCTAGGTTCGATCCTCAGCACTACATAAAAATAAATAAAATAAAGGTATTGTGTTCAACTACAACTAAAAAAAATGAATTAAATAAAAAACAATGATATGGCACTAATAGCTGGTACATGAGCTGGTTTGTGAATGAACTTTAATAAAAGGATATTGTGATACTTAGAATGGTTTCTTTAAGGTGTAACTTACATTCATTGATTTTATAATATTGGGATTTAAAATCACATGATAAATATCTATAAATAGTGAAATATTGCTGCCCATCAGTTGTTTTCCTCAATCCAATGGGCTCTATCAAAACATAAACTGATAGATTTTGTTTACTTTGACAGATCGGCAATTTTAGTCTTAAAAATTCAGAAAGAACATCTCTTCAGTTTCAGAGACAGGTCCTCTGTGGTTCTGACCTCTGGACAACACTTCCCAATGGAAAAGGTTTTTATACTAATTGGAATTGTAAAAGGAAATTTAATCAGTGCTGTGTAAGTCTATCAAAACTTATGGTAACCACTAAATGGATCTGAACCTAAACTGCCCCATTTCTGTCTCTTCTAGCTTTCATACTATGTTGGCTTCTTTGTGAGTAACAAAAATATGTGTCTGTCTGATTCTTATAGTTCATTGAACAACTTCAAAACATACTCCTGAAGATGGTCCAGTTTCATTGGTATTATCAATGGGGCTGTTTGGAGTTGTGCCTTGGCAACTCTGATTCTCTTTCTCTTAAAGTATGAGCTCATTTCCTGAATTCAGACCATGGCTCTTTTCTCATACATTCTTGGAGAAAACACCCCATCTAGTTCAGTCTTTAAATCAACACATATATTGATTATCCTTAACATGTTGTGGAAGGTTTATAGAGAACATACGTTGCAGCAAATTTTTAAATCTTTTGTTAAAGGCCACTGAGTATTTGACTTTGAATAAAGGACAGGAGGAAGATGTAGGAAGGGAAATGGCAATGTGTTGATGGTTTAGGTGTTCACCTAAAGGTTAGCTCGACTTCTTTGCTGTTTCTTGAACAGAAATATCTAAATTCTAATCTAAGCATGGCCTTTGGGACCACAATTCGGTCAGTCAAATCCACACTAAAAGGAACAAATGTCTTGGCCCACTCAGGTTTTCCTTCAGAAAACAGACATGAGAGAATGAGTGTTGGAAGTGATTAGAGCCATTTCCATACATTCTTTTCTGTATTTCATAGATATCTGTATGTTTCATGGGCTTTTACAAATTGTCAATTATGCTGATTAATGGAGGTAGGCTGGGAACTGAAATGGGCATTTCTCACATGGTCACAGCTAGATCTGAAGCCATCAGGTCACAAGGTCTGAAGGTTCTATTGGCATATGCTGAGATAAAGAGGGTAAGAGTTCATACTTTATTGGTATGAACAAAAGACTAGTTTGGTCTGGAAAAGTTTCTGCTTTTTCTCAAAGTGTTGTAGTTGGAGGCTTAAACCTGGCAACAAAATGAAAGGACATTGACTTCAAGAGGAGCTTTCAGGGGAGGGGAAAGGGGAAAAGGAAGGACAGAAGAATAAAATAGACATTATTATTGCTGAATATATATATGTGCCGGCATGACCAATGTGATTCTGCAGCCTGTACACTCAGAAAAATGAGAAATTATAACCCGTCTGATTCAAATGTATGATGTGTCAAGATCATTGTACTGTCATGTGTAACTAATTAAAACAAATAAAAAAACTTTCCAACACACACACAAAAAAAAGAAAGGAAAATTTGTTGAACTTTTTCTTTTTTTACTTTCCAATCTAATAGTGGGATTAGTAGTAATTTTAAGGGAATATTTTAAAAGTGATAGTATACACCAATACACCACTTTTTCAAATTATTTATTTGTTCTAATTAGGTATATATGACAGAATGCATTTCAATTCATGGTACACAAATGGAGCACAACTTTTAATTTTTCTGGTTTTAAAAGATGTAGAGTCACAGCCTTAAAAAAAAGGAGGAGCTTTCAGCATGGTTGGGTTTGAGTGGAGCCATGGTTCTGTGTTATAGTTAAGAGTCTCTGTCCTCAAACTTTTAAGAGGTCCTTGGAAAGGATGAAGTCATGAGACACATGAGGTTGTCAGGAATGGAAATCACCAAAAAGAACATGAAATTCTGCTTTGGAAATCAGAAAATTAATACACCCTTTTCTCTTATCTCTTCCTACAGATAATATTTTGTAAGAAATGGCTACTTGAAATCATTCTTCAGGGACTGATTTTATCCTGGAATGGTTAACAAAATGACCGGAGCATCAGTTTCCACTCTTCCTCCTTAGAATGTATGTGGTCACAGTAGTGTGGATGATCCTCTTAGTTGCCATCAGTTCTCAGCTTCACTCTTCACCCTTCACTCAGCTTCTTCTTTCTCAGTCATTTGTCCTTCATTGATCTCTGCTACTCTTGTGTCATTACCCCTAAGATGCTGGTGAACTTTGTGTCAGAGAGGAACATCATCTCCTTTCCAGAGTGCAGGCTACCTTCTAACAGCCATGGCATATGACCGTTATGTTGCTATCTGTAGCCCACTGCTTTACCATGTTGTCATGTCCCACAGGGTCTGCTCCATCATGATGGCTGTGGTGTACTCCCTGTGGCATACTCCCTATACTCCAGCACTGCATCAATGAGGTACTGCTGTTTATTATTGTAGGAGTTAACATCTTAACTCCTACACTGGCCATCCTCATCTCTAATGCGCTCATCCTCTCTAGCATCCTCCATATTCATTCCACTGACGGCCAGTCCAAAGTCTTCAGCACTTGTTGCTCCATCTCATGGCTGTGGGCATCTTGTTTGGATCTATAACATTCATGTATTTCAAGCCTCCTTTGAGCAGTGCTATGGACCAGGAGAAGATGTCCTCTGTTTTCTGCACCACAGTGATTTTCATGCTGACCCCCTGATCTATAGTCTGAGAAAGAAGGATGTGAAGAACGCACTGAGAAGGGTGGTTGTGGGGACATAGTCGTCCTGATAAATAAGCAATCAAGAAAAAAATAGGAAATCAAGAAAAAATTAACAAGATGATAAGTTGTCAGAGGATCTTTGAAATTTCTGTCTTGCAAGGAGAAAACTCATCATCATTTGCAAAATTCATATTCATATGCTTAAGAATAATTGAGAGTTTTGTGGAGTTTATTAAATAACAGTTTTCTGATATGTTTCAGGGACATAAGGGTCGGCAATACAAAATATGGGAAGGGAAACAAACATTATGAATTTTATCATTATGACAACAATATTTTTATGCCTGTTAGAAACTAGAGAAGTTATTTATATGTGATGGAGTGTCTGAGTGTTGGAACAAGAATGTGCATAAGTGAGTTTATATGCATCTTCATTAATATTTCAGTTTGTGTGGACATGAACATACTTTCCACATATTGTGTTTTATCCAGTGTAAAGAGACATTGTACAAAAGTATCTGGTTTAGTTTACTTGGGAAACTCCTTGGCCTTAATGCTCTCATTTCTTAAAAAAAAGGTTAATTTAAATCTCTTTTCTGTTTCAGTTTAAACATAATTTGATGAAATTGTCAAGCTGCAGAGTATAGGACATAAGTTAAACACTGTAAGAACTCTAAGACACCAGTCCAGAGATCAATTGAAAATGTAAAATATTCTTCCTTGTAAGTGAAGAATTTATTCCAGTGGTCTAATTTCAGTTTTTCACAAAGACAAGCATGGCTAAAGATGACCTTCCAATTTTTACTGCTCTGTTCTTTCCCCATCTCTCACACTTCCTTCCTGTCACCATGTGGGTTTAGGATGAGATCCCAGGCTGCCTCCAGTCTCAGCTTTTCGATCTCTCTATTTACACACAACTTCAACCTAGGGCTGTGTGATGAGTGGGAAAACTCTTCTTTGTAATAAAATATGACAAATGATTGTAACTAGTTTCATATGGTGGTTGTAACAAATTTCCACCAAGTGTAGTGGATTAAAACAATGGATATTTATTCTACAGTTCTAGAGGTTAGAAGCTCAAAATTTCTTTTAATAGGCTCAAATCAAGGTTTCAGCTGGTCCTTATTCCCTCTGGAGGTTTCAGAGTAGAGTCCATCCCTTGCTTTGCCTAGATTCCTGGGGCTGCTGGCTTCCTTAGCTTGTGGCTGCATTGCTCCAATTTCTGCCTTGTGCTCTATGATATCTCTTGTCAGGATATACCTGATTTCATTTAAGGCCAACCTGGATAATATCTGATAATCTCCCTTTATCAAAGCCTTAATGTAGTCAGATTTGCAATGTCTTTTTAAAAAATTTTTCCAGATAAAATCACATTAAAGTGTACCAAGAACACTGATATGAATGTCTTTAGGGAGACATTTTTTCATCTACCACAATCCTCAGGGACACAAGGACCTCTGAGATTAATATGAATGTTACACATTGTCTCAGGGATTCATAGAGTGTTGACTGAGGCAGTAGCTTGGAAAAATAATTCCAAAACTGTCTTAAAAACTCAAAAAAGTACTTTAACTCATTCTTGGAAAAAGGATGTGTTCTGCTCAAGTTATTGCCAGTGTCTGTCATTACATAAAAATTGTACATTTATTCGTTTCATATGCAACATCCTGAAGAGTCACAGCCCACCACTGATAACTTATCTTTTATGATCAACTCCAGTACCATGGCCAGCTACAATGATTTCACTTTATTTTACTTTGAGAACTGTGTGTTTCTTTGGCTTGACTAGAAGTGAGTGGAACCTCTTCTACATTTTCTGAGCTTCTCTATTTTAATCAGATACTTTCTAAGCTGGAATAGGGCAGAGTAAGTCCTATATAATTTTCCAGTCATAATTTTCCACCTCCACCATCACCTATGCACAGAATAATTTTGTCCAGAAAGATATCTGCATAAATGAGAGAATAGATATGAATGCAGAACAGTACTTCCTGGGTTGTCTTTGGGGCAAATGGTGGAGCTATTATTCTTTACTTTTTAAAGTGCCTCAAAATTTTTAAGTTGCACTTCCATTATATATTAGATATTTGTATGGCTTTCTGTGAAGTAGATGGAGCTATTTTTCAGATAGGAAAATTAACGTTGACCATAGATAATAAATATAAAACAAAGTGTAGAGTCTCAGTCCCTTACATGTCAGTCCAGGATTCTTTCTACCTTTTTATCATGAAAAATTCTTGGATCAAATCCAAAGGATTTTTAACATGACTTCTGAATTAAAGAATAATTGAGTCACAAAGATAACCCTTCTGCTTCTGGTATAATTTTTTCCTATTACAAAAGCTATATAGCACTAAGAAATTTTAAAAAATAATGTACTTGAATCCTGTTATTTTATAATAGATGAGAAATATGAGTCTCAGGGTCACAATTATTTCCTCAAATATTTTGATTAAAGGAATATTATATATATAAAATGCCAAGGCCAAGGTCTTTTACATAATAAGCATCTATAAATATTATTTCTACTGATAGTAATAATAATAATAGCAATAATAATAATAATAGCAATAATAATAATAATAATACAAAGACTCCTAGTTAGCATTACAATTGTAGGTAGGGAAGCTTTGGAACTTAAACTTGCTATTGAATAAATTTAATTTTAGTTGATTGTGTTAATATACTGTATGTGTAAACTTCATTAGAGATTATTGAATGCTTTTGAATTAACTTCATTAAAGAAGAGAGTTAACTTGTGATACTTTGGAATTTGTGGTCAGCAGACACAAGAAAGCTGAAGTGACTTTTAAGTGCTACCATTTCTGGCTGTGGATCAGGAGAATGTATTGCTTACTTGTCCTGGGACAAAAAGTAGCTTTGACAGGTGTAATGATGAGAAACTGAGGAAAGTCACTTATGCCATTGAAAGACATTAACCTGAGATCACAGGAAACAGTATAGGAGGAGAGGAAGAATAATGACAGGGTCCTGGTAATTAAAGATCAGTTCAGAGGGAGGGAGTTCATGGACAATTTTTCTCAGGGTCTTAGGATATTTCTTACTAAAGTCTTAGACAGGAAGGGCAAAGAGGACATTCTTTTCCTATGTTAAGCTCTCCATACTTCAGAATTTGGATTTTCCAAAATAATACAATTCGAATGTGGGAAAACAAGTTCTCTAAAATTTGATTTGCTAAGTAAAATCAATCAAACACAATACACAAATAAATAAGCTAGCACACAATACACAAATAAGTAAGGTAGCAATCAAAAAATATGTAACTTCTATGTACTCTCAGAAACATATCATAAAAATGAAAAAATATTTTGAATTCCCCCCCAAATTTTAAAAACTAACCATGAAAACCTCAAATAAGGACAGTCTTTATAGTGATAAACATACTTTTAGGAAAAAATTACATTGTCTTTATCCTCTCCTATTTTTTTTAGTAATTAATGAAATCATTTTCAAGAATAAGCATCTGATTTCCAACTTGTTTGGGGGAATCATTGTTCTAATTTTTCTGTGTTACAGAATTCTCATTGAAAATTTACAAATATAAAGTGAGGAACTTCTTTACTCTTGGGACAGAAAGCAATAGGGAGCTCAAAGCATGACATGTTAATTTTTGCAAAGAGTTATTAATATTGAGGACTCCAGTAATCAGTGGGCTATAGAGGTCTTTAGGGATTTGTATGTGCAGGAGTTTGTTTTGTATTTCTAATGAGGTCCCGAACATCAACCTCAGATAAAAATTGTGTTTCATATCACCCTCATGTTTTTAAGCTAGGGAAATCTAGATACTATGACTAGCTTAAACGAGTAAGATTTGGCATGAAATAAATTTTGATGCTTTATTATTATCCTATGACATATTTCATTCTTTGATATCATGCCAGAGAAATGCATTGCTTTTTGTTAGATGAAAGAGGGATCTTTAACATGAGCAAAGCAAGCAGTTTCTAAGAACATCATTCTCTGTGCAGGATCCAGCTAAGTGTCCAGTTTTATTCAATTTGGCCATCTTGTCATGTCTAACAGGAGGGCAGTTGGTGACAAGCAAGAGGGGCCACATACAATATTTTGGCTTTACCCAGGAGCACTGGATCCACCATTCTCTCCAGTTGGTCATGTCCTCCCATCTAATTCTCTCAACCCTGTTTGTCACTTCTTTGTGACTCAGGTCACACATTCTTGAGAATGTGTCTAAATTCAAGCAGCCCTGGTGTAGAGACCCTCACTGGGGTTTTAATTAACTGTAAAGCACTTACTTCCTTTAAGGGTTTCTGGTTTACAAATTCATTAATGTTCCTTGTATTCTTGTCCACCACCCTACACCCACAATTCTTTAAGAGATAAAGATATTAAGGGCAGATCATATCCCAAGTAGATTGTTCAGTTTTGGACAGAATATTAAACATAAATTCCTACCCTCTCATGTATCTTCGATGAATATTCTTAAGCTATTAAGAGATAGACAAAGCTGCCATTTATTTCAAATAACCCTTCTTTACTTCCTTCCTACCTCAGAAGCCCTTGCCACAGGCATCTGCTTTGGATAAAGAGTCTCAGTGAGCCAACTTCAAAAAAGGCAAAGTCTTAATACTTGTGACTACTCAGAGTTTATGAATCTAGAGACAAGTGTTTAAATCTGACCAGCCCCAAATGTTTAAGATATTTTCATTACTCAAACCGAGGTGAAGGACCTGGGATGAAAAGAAGATATAGGAATTCATCTTCTCCTTACTGCATTATGAGCCTTTCTATGTTCAACCATATTTCAAAAATATGTGCCACATTAAATTTTGATTAGTGCTTTTATATAACAATCTTCACATTCATTATTTTAGTTGATCATGACAATCCTTTGAAACAGATATTTTCATTTCCACTTCATAGAGATTTATATCAAATGGCTTGCTCAATGTTGCAAGCTGGTCAGCAAAACAGTCAGCCCTTGAACTTAAGACACTCCTGACACCAAAAAATTTCAATTGGATTGCAAAGCAGACTATGAGTTCACCTTGTTAAACTCTTTCACCAGTTTTGTTATCAAGTAGAAATGACTACTGCACTGACCACATGGACACATTTCTTTCCAGTTGATTATTAAAAGTTCTTAATGTATAAATGCTTACTGTGTGCTTCTGTAAGGGGTGTGTGAAAATACTTACTTGAAAAAAAAGACTATGTGTTTTATTTGTTGCTTTTTTTAACAGGACATTATGAATATTGTCTGTGAATGTAGTCATGGCTATGGACACAGTGCCTCAGTGTACCCTTTAAGGATGACATGGAAAATGTTCTTTCAGTCATTCTTGTACATTTAATATTCTGTTGAATAGGTTCTTTGGAAGCCAAAAACATCTATGTTCCTCTTTCTGCATTTTCTCCAAGCCCCCATCAGCTTTAGGTAGAATTATGAGATACAGAAGTTTATGCTGGATCTCTGCTATTCCTGCTATGAACCCCTCCATGATGAGCAGTGTTCTCAGGCTGTTCACCCTGCATAAGCCTGAAGCCCTGTTGTTGCCCATCATCTATATTTTCCTCTTCCCAGAAGTGTGTTGAAATCTGGACTATTCTATAACATAGAAATGGTCACATTTCCTTGTAGGCTCTCATAGTCTGAGTTTTGAGACAAGTTAGAGGACAATGGGTATTAAAATATTCATTTATCCCTGAAGTAAAGTGGTGGAAGGGGACTCTGACATTATATTCCCTAGACTCTAGTCTCATCTCTGCTGTTCAACTCTTGGTGCTTGATTTCTTCACCAGTAAAATACAATATAAATAATAATACTATTTCAAGTTATTGAAGAATAAGATAAGTGAACCTGTGGAAGTAATAAGCAATCAGTGAGTAAGAAAGAGTAGGCAGAGAAGGGGAAGAAGGAGGAGAAGAGAAAAAAATATTACCATCTCTAGCTGCCTTTTCTAAAAGGAAGAGCAGAATAACTGGTACCATGACAACATGTGCATTTATTCAAAATGGCTCCATCAGGAACTCGGTTTATGTTGGAAAGATATGTATTAACAAGATTCCAATGAATCTTATTGGAAAAATGCAGCATACTGTTAGTTGTTCAGATTGAGGTCCCAAAAACCATGAGTAGTGAATAATGGAAAGTTCACATGTAGCAATTCCATCTTTTTTGGGGGTGGCATGGGTTGGGTAGAGAGGGATGGTGATAAAATATGCTTCTAAGCTTTGTATCCATAAGCTGATTTCCCTCCTCCAAGGAGGGTTTCATTGAATTTCCACCATCTTAACTTCCATCTCAAATTGATTCTGTTCATCCTATATCACACATTAAACCAGTTGTGTTAATTGGAAGTTATTGAAATTATGTCTTTCTCCCTTTGTTTTTTTGTTGCTCTTGTTTTAGCCAATATACTTTAAGAACAAAATGCTTTAAATTTTATCTTAGGAATCATTCTAATTGAGACATATGAAATCAGTAGGTTTTCATCTATAAAATCCCACTGTTCTAACAAAGCATATCTACCTTTAGGTCCTCCCTTTTATAATACCTCCCAGACTTATCTTCCCATCAAGTTGTTTACCCAGGTACAGGACTTTAATCATGACATTGTCCACTTCTCCTTAATGAGTCTTCTCTGTACTTTAATTCATTTAGTTCTTCCATGAATATTTTAGGGTCCAGATAATTCTTTTATCTTTTCTAGCTCTCCTGTTCCTTATGACCTTTCAGCATTTGAGAGGACATGTATTATTTACACTTTTTGCAACTCACTTTTTTATACCCCACATATAGAGATCTTGTGGTACTTGTATTTCTGTCCCTGACCTGTTTTACATATCTATTTACTCTTTTTACAACACCATTACTTTTTATAATTAACAATCTAGGAAGATTCTGATTTCTATCATGTAGATCTCTTCTTGGAATGTTCAATTTACATGTCCTTTATTTATCTGCAATTTTCTGCTGCTCCTAGTGGGATTTAAAACTGCATCATTTATCATTTATAAATCATTTCATTTACTAAACAGATTTCTAGAAATATAATGTTTTTGTCCATATTCTTAATCTTTAATTTTACTATACTTTTATTGAGCTACTTCTTCTTCCCTATAAGATGAAATATTCTTTTTTATGGTAAGGTCTCCTTCTTCATTTTTATTAGTTGTTAATGAAATCTATAATCTGCCACCCTTTTGTAGGGGAAATTTCTAGCTTAGGAGACAGATATTTGCAGTCCTGGAAAGAGTTTATGCATTTAACAAATCCAAGTTCAGCTTAAGCATGAGATCATTTGGTAGATGTTAATCCTCCTCCTCCTCCTCCTCCTCNAAAGAAAGAAAGAAAGAAAGAAAGAAAGAAAGAAAGAAAGAAAGAAAGAAAGAAAGAAAGAAAGAAAGAAAGAAAGAAAGAAAGAAAGAAAGAAAGAAAGAAAGAAAGAAAGAAAGAAAGAAAGAAAGAAAGAAAGAAAGAAAGAAAGAAAGAAAGAAAGAAAGAAAGAAAGAAAGAAAGAAAGAAATTTACCTGTGAACAGTCTTGCTGTATATGCACCTGTGAAAATTAAAGTCTCACATCCTCAGCTGTTAGCATCTAGTTGCTGCTTCTTGAGATCTCAATAATTGGAAGCTATGTATAAACTGTAAACTATCAAATAATGTCAAATGAGTGTTACTTCATGACATTGAGGTAAAAATCCATTCCTATCTCCCTATTAAAAACATAAGACTCAAATGGTTAGCTTTTGCATCTAACTCTCTTTTTCTTTTTAATTCTTTATACCCCTGGTCCAATGTACAAGGTATCATCTGTTTGGAGCTGCAATGATTTGTGTTCTGCACAAATTGAGAGAAAAAGTAAATGAGTTGTCAAGTGAAGAAGTAAAATATCTTTCTTGTAACTTTATTATTGCTAAGGTGTATTTTGGGTAAAGTCATCTTACAACTTTATTATTGCTAAGGTATATTTTGGGAAAAGTGATCCCTTTTTAAAATTATAGCTGTATTGTTATGCATAGTAGTTGGGTTCATCCTAACAAACTCATACTTACATGGAAATCAATTTCAGTTTGTGATCTTTCCCCATTTCCCTCCGTCTTTTCTCCCTTCTCCCATTCTTCTTCTTCTACTCTACTGGACTTCCTTTTTCTCACCAAATAATTTATATTTGATTGTTTCTTTATGTTATCCTACTCACCAAACTCTAGAATTAAACAAAATTACCATGAATCACAGAAAGTGCTGAATCCACGTAGGTCTCTATTAGCAGTTGTAGGAATCATAGGCAACAGCAAAGATATATTCATTTATTTAAAAAAATATTCTTTATTATAAACACAATTACCTTTATTTTATTTATTTATTTTTTGTGTGGTGCTGAGGATTGAACCCAGTGCCCGACACATGCTAGGCAAGCGTTCTACAACTGAGCTACAGCCCCAGCGCTGAAAGATATATTCTTTATGAAAATATGATAACTCATAAAATTTATTATTTTTATGAAAATAATATATTATTTAATATATAACATAGTATATAATATATTTAATATATTATAATATCTTGATAATATATTTTAAATGATATATTATTATTTATTATTGATATAACATTTTAATTTATTATTTATTATGAAAATATGCTAACTCATGAAATATAACACAAAAACGAACATTTTCCCTTTTTTTATTAGTTGCTCAAAACATTACAATGATCTTCACATATCATATATCATATATTTGATTCAAATGGGGTATGAATTCTTATTTTCCCAAGTGTACAGATTGCAGGATCACACTGGTTATACAGCCACGTTTATACATACTGCCATACTAGTGTCTATTGTATTCTGCTGCCCTTTCTATCCCCTTCTTATCCCTTCCTCCCCTCCCCTCCCATCACCTCTCTCTACCCCATCTACTGTAACACATTTCTCTCTCTCTTTTTTTTCCTTCCCCCTCACACCATCTTATATGTAATTTTGTATAACAATGAGGTCTCCTTCCATCTTCTGTGCAATTCCCCTTCTCTCTCCCATTCCCTCCCACCTCTAGTCCCTGTTTAGTGGTAATCTTCTTCTCATGTTCTTCCTCCCTGCTCTGTTTTGAGTCGCCCCCCTTATATCAAAGAAGATATTTGGCATTTGTTTTTGGGGGATTGGCTAACTTCACTTAGCATAATCTGCTCTAATGCCACCCATTTCCCTGCACATGCCATGATTTTGTTATTTTTTAGCGCTCAGTAATATTCCATTGTGTATAAATGCCACATTTTTTAATCCATTCATCTATTGAAGGGCATCTAGGTTGGTTCCACAGTCTAGTTATTGTGAATTGTGCTGCTAGATCATTTTCCCTTTTGAAACTCATCAATCAGATGAGCTATCCCACCTTTCAAGGGAGAATGGGTGAACTTGCAGTCCCAGAGGAATAGGTATCCCACCTGATGGATGGAAACATCAGGAATGAGGAATGTCTCATCCCATACATATATTTTAGGACTTAGAAAGTCAGGCTCCACTCAGCAGCTTGGGAAGCTGAGGCAGGAGGATTGCAAGTTCAAAGCCAGCCTCAGCAACTTAGTGAGGCCCTAAACAACTTAGCAAGATCTTGTCTCAAAATAAAAATTAATAACAGAGAGAACTGGGATGTTGCTCAATGGTTAAGTGCCCTTGGGCTCAACCCCCAATACCAGAAAACTTTTAAAAAATTTAAAAAAGGAAAAAGAAAAAAATAGAAAATCAGACTCCAGTTAATTCAAAGAGGAAGAAATGGTGGCAAGATTATGGCAAGACTATGATGAATAAAAATAGAATAAGAGGATATAAATTAGTTAACTTGTTATAATGGTTCAGTCTTTTTGCAGAAGGAGGAGTAAGAACTAATGGAGAAGAGGAAAATAATTTTAGCTGAACAAAATTAAGCTATGTAAATGCTGCTTACATTTATAGAAAGGTAGATAAAAATCATTCAATGGGCATATATATATATATATACATATGTATTCATAATATACACATTCATATTCATATGCATATGTATATACATATTCATACATACATATAAATGCATATGTATAATTAGCAAAATAAAAATTTTAAGCTCTATTAGGAATAGAAATTCAAATAAAACAAGTTATATGAATAAATTATACAGAATTTACCTATGAAATAGCAAACATTTTTAAAAATCTTGAAAGTGAGTACAGTAGGACTTATATAGAAATATTCATATTAATTTGTATAAGAAATTTTGATAATATATCAAATATACTATAATTTTATATGAGCTTTTGACAAGTTATTCAATTTCTAGGCATGTGTACTTTAGAAACAAAAGCTACATATCAAAGGTAAAGTTATGACATTTATTGCCTTGCTATTATAAAAGCAAAATAATGAATGCATAAAATTCTCTCAAAGGTTTATGTTTGAATTTGATATAGATATAGAATAGAATAAGTATGATACAGACACAATAGAATAAAAAGCAATCATTATAACAATTTTATAAAATAATACTGAAAAGAAAATTATCTAAATGGGAAGTGTGAAGTGATAAAGGCATGGCAAAAGGTGCTCACATACGTGATGTACTTAGATGAAAAATCCCTAGTGTATTAGCAGGCATTTTTTTCCTTTTCCTACTTAAATAAGCACATAGCATGCAAATTTAAATGGATAACACGTTAGGGATGACTTTGACATCCTTTCTATGTTTCATTGTTGAGTGCAGGGAAATAAATACAAGGGGTTTCATCTTTTATTCCAAGTGTTTTGAAGACATTCTACTGCATACCAGTGAATCTTCACATATATACATACAACATGCAGTGGAAATGCAGCTCCTCGGATTGTTGAAGATGTTTATACTTAGCGACTCCCCAGATAAAGACTTGAACATTGGCATCGCACCAGGAGGCTTCCTCTTTCTCCTTTCTAGTAAATGCCTACCCCTAAAGGTAGCCACTATTTTGACTTGTACAGTTGGTTTTACCATGTTTGAACTTCATATAAATGAAGCCATAGAGTATATATACTCTTCTATGTCTAGTTTATATACTCATACTATGGTGCATTTGTGCAACCTCCGTCATGTGAATACAGCACATTTTATTTATCTATTCCCCAGTTTGATAGACATTTGTGTGTTCATTTTTTAGCTGTTATAACTAAATTTTCAATGAATATTCTTTTTCTGACTTATGGTTGATATATATATCCTCATTTTTCCTGAGTGTTTTTTTACTCCAGGTTATATATCTCCGGATGTAGAGTGAATTAGTAGGTTTTGCTGAAACAGCTTTATAAAATAATGCCACACTATGTCCTAAGGCTGTTGGGCATGCTATACTGCAACTATCAGTAAAAGAAAGCACCAATTTCTCCAGAACATAGCTAAGATTTAGTATTATGATATTTTTAATTTTAGCCTTTTTGGTGAACATGTATCTCAATATAGGCAATACCCTGATGTCTAAGTATGTACCACATTCATTTAGCTATATATTTTTTTGGAAGTGACAATTTAAAATGTTTTTTTCCCAGAATTTTGAGGTAACATTGTGGTGACATTGCTTGCCTAAATTAAAATCTCTCCAGACATTCTCCCCAACGCTATACATATATATAGCTAGAAGAAAAAGTAAGACCACATGATCACTGTTCCTTCAGCATAGCTAGATAATAGAACAAGCGATATTAAGTAACACTCCTACCAAAAAAAAAAAAAAAAAGAAATTGAGTCTAATAGCCTTCAGTATTAAAAGGGCCATTTTAATGCAAACATGCTAAAAAAGATACTTTTAGTAAATCAGAATATTGACTATGGGAACCAAACTCAAGTCAACTAAAAAGCACAAAAGACTTAGGCTGTAATCTAAGAAAAATAGCACTTCTAGGTGAGAGGGTGAAACCAAGTCAGAGGAATAATTTGTATACTAGATAGGGGAAATGACAGACAAAAAGTTAAAAAATCTGAAATATAAAAGAAAGTTAAAGGAACAACAGAAACAGAAAATATACACCCAATCAATTCCTAAATGCTGTGCAAAAAAAAAAGAAAGAAAGAAAGAGAAAATATTTCCATTGAAGAAACTGCACATGCCTATGCTGACAAAAAGAGAGTGGAGTGTGGAGAGTAGATGAGCTCTAGTCATCAGCTGATCCTGCAGCTTAGGCAAATGCCAAGCCTGGAAAACAGTCCTTGCCAAAAGGCAAGGATGTGAACAGCCTTCATACCAGGCTCTCACCCTGATAGTTATCAGATGTTCCAGTACGATGGGTTTTCTGGGTACAACACAGATGTTCCTAGCACAGTAACAGCAGGATAGTCAGAAAAAGTTTCCAGCTCTGTAGCTCTTTAGTGCACAAAGAAGCCTCTTAATAGCCCACAAGCCTTGAACAATCCACAAATCCTTATAGTTAAACTTCCTGATTATAAGACCCTATATAATAAACTTGTGGGGCTAGTTCATGGTCTCCGTGCCTCTATCAGAAGGCAATGTCCCATCTGGCCCCAGCTTTGCTTAAAAATGTCTCTGTGTTTTCTTTGCCTCTGTGTTTTTCTTCATCTCCTGATGCCCCTACTGGAGATCTTTTGTTGATGCTGCATGGGTCGCAGCACTGGAGATACACTGCAGTTACTGCAAACTCTCAAAAGGCAAGTCTTGTTCACAAAATGTATAAGGAGATCCAGCTGGGAAATCTCACCATAGTAACAGTAGTAAAAACAGTCTGCATCATAGTTGTGGTTGTTCATTGGCAATGGGTAAGGTGGATGATTCTGAGGAAGGAATGTATTTTCACCTGGCAAGGAATGACATTAACAAATGTGCTCATTTATCAAACCAGTTGGTATGCACCCTTGATATATGTTTGTATCACTGCATGTAAATAATCTGAAAAAAGTAGAATAATGAAAATTGATTTCCTAATTTAACAACTGATCATAAATCAATAAATTAGAAAAAAATGAATATATAAAATTAATTATTAAATTAATAAATTATAAAGAAAACCGACATAATTTAAAAATCAAAATTCTGAATTAAAAAAATCAACCAAATATGCAAATCTGTAAGTAAATTAAAATAAAAGATAATACATCAATGTACAATATATGAAATAAATAAAACAAATAAGCCAGTGAAACAGAAATGTAAACTAGGAGAAATTAGTTTGAGATCTTTGTGGAGATGAACCTTAAAATTTAGTTAAAAGAGTTTCCTAGGAAAATATGGTTTACTAAGGTTTTACTCACCAGCAATTGGAAGATTTAACAGATTTATTTCCATTAAGGATGGAAGTTAAGAAACGATCCTAAAGAAAAACACAGGCCCAGAGGTTTTCAATTGGCAATTCCACAATAAGTTCAAAGACAAAATTGGCCCAAAGCTTAAAATAGAGTAAAATATCCCAAAGAATAAAAATAAGAACAATCTTCCAAATTCCCTTTAATTAGAAAGTATAGCAGGAATCGTTATTCAAAATATCAAAGCAAAAACATTAAATACTGTATTAAAAGATTAAACAAAAACACTAACTACAGTATTAGCAAACAGAACCTAGTACTTGAATAAGAAGATAGTGGACCTTGACCAAGTGGGATTTATCATAGGAATGTACAATGTGTTGACATTAGGATCCTATAATCCTATTATAAATCAAAGGATAAAAGAAAAATACATAACATGATTAAAAACCCACTGACAAACTCAAATTTTAATTACTTATGTTAAAAACACTGTATAAAAGAGAAAGTAGATGTTTGCTTTCTAAATATAATGGAATATACCATGATTCAACAAATAATATATCACAGAGGAAAACACTGAGTTATTCCTACTAAGACACAGAAAAAAAAGAATGCAATAGATGTGAGAAACCACATAGAAGCTTAAAAATTAGGAGGAAAGAAAAGAGTTACCTTTAGTTTCAGATGATATAAGAAAACACCTCAAAATTCTTAGAGATTCAGTGATAAAACTAAAAATTAAGTCATGCAATAAAACAATTAACCTTCAGAAATTAAAAAAATGTAACTACTTACAGCATATAAATCTCCTTTAAAATAATGAAAAATCTCTATGAGGATGTAGCAGGAAATGAGGGTCAGGATACCAAGATCTGGAAGCAACACTTTATAGGTGCTACCATGGCCCAGAGGGATAATTCCCAAAGTCTGAGCCCTGAGTGCAGCAGGGCTTTTACTTTTATACAAAAGCAAGTTTTGGGTACATCAAGGCAAGGGATTTCGTGCAATTCTATTGGAGAGTGCATTCAACATTCCTTATATGAGTACAAGCTTGTCAACAGCCTAGTGACTTTTAGCTCATACAGGGATTGTACTGCCTTTAGCTCATACAGGGATTGTTCTGTCCCAGCTATTTTGTTTCCTGTTTCTGCTGCTGCTATGCAGTTGTTACAGGTACCTGTTAAATGCTACAAGCCCCTATGCTTAAATGTCAGTAAGTAGAGCTGCTGTGTGCCAATGTGTGAAATCACAGCCTATCAGCTCTTAAACTGCTGAAGTTTCCATTCTATTCTACCACAAGGAAACATTTAAGTCATTCTGAAAGATACAAAAGTAGATTTAAACAAATTAAAAGATACTTATTGTTTTGGGATAGAATGACTCAACATTCAATAACATTAATTCTTGAATTAATTTAAAAATTGAACACAACTCCAATAAAAATACCCAAAAGATCCTTTTGTGGTTCTAGGAAAGTTCTTCAATTTTACTGAAGTGTCAGTATATGTAAATTAATTGGTACAGGTCAAGTACATGAAACCACACATATATAAAATGTACAGCTTGATTAGCTTTAACACGTATGTATACTTCTGAACCATCACCACACACAGGATAACAAACTTTTACTTCAGTCTCAAGAGTGTTCTTTTGACTTCTACAAACAGGCAATAGCTAATATGAATTTTTGTGATAGTGGATTGTTTTTATTTGCTATAATTCCATGTAACTGGAATCATACAGTATATATTTATTCATTCCTGGCTTTTCTTCATAGGGATTTAGATATCCATCCATGAATTCATCTTTATTGCTTAGTAGAATACTTTTGGCTCTATCACAGTATATTCATTTGTTGATCATCACTTAAGTCATTTTGGGCTATTACTGAAAATGTTGCTATGAAATTTCCTGCCTTTACATGGACACATATTATTTCTTTTGAGCCAATAACTGCAAATAGCTGGGTTTTGTGGTAGGTATATGCTTAACTATTTAAGCCACTGTCAAGCTTTTATAATGTGGTAAATTTTAAAACTTCAACCATTATGCAAGAGAGTTGCTGTATACTGTAGCCAATAGTTCATTCCATATATTTTGTTATCAATTTTAGCAATCCTAATGTGTATTTTATCCCATTTCATGGTTTTCATTCGCTTTTCCTGCTGACTAATAATACTGAACATGTTTTCATGTGCATTATTGTTTATTTATCTTATTTGTGAAGAATCTGGTTAAATTATTTTTTCTGTTTATTATTCAATTTTTGAGTTATTATCATTGAATTTTATGTAAATTTTATAATAGATGAATTCTGTTTATGGACACAAGTCCTCTATCAGATATGTGTTCTGCAAATATTACATCCCAAGTGTGTGACTTGTTTTTTCATATTCTCAGTGTTTTTCAAAGAAAAAATCTATTTGATTTTGATGTTCAATTTATTGCTTTTATTATATGTATATTCATTTTAAAATCCTTTATATATTTTGAAGTTGCAGAAAACTTCCTTCTGTTAGGTTTTTCTATAAATTTTTTATGGTTTTAGGTTTTACAATTAGGCCTGTCATCCATTTTGTCTAAAATTTTGTGGTTAGTTTATTTACTTTTATCAGCACTCAGACAGTTGTTTTTTCATGCTGTCCAGACTTATTGTATTAATTATTGGGAAGTGTAGGGTGTAGTGAGCTTATATAGCTACAATAGAGGTGTGGCAAATCTGAGTAATTTAGTACGAAGTTTCAAAAAGAGAAACACCATGCAAAAATAACTAGAAGACAATTGAAAATAAAAAACTACAGGGAAAATTAGAACTACCACATATTAAAACACTAAAAAACTTGTAAATTAAAAAAAAAGTGCTACTACTGCATCAAAAGGCAGGAAGTACAATGGAATATAACATCCAAAATATGATTGAACACATATAGAAATTTAGTCAGCATTTTTACTGCTGTGACTTAAAGACCCAACTAGAACAATTTTCGGGCAGGAAAAGTTTATTTGAGAGCTCATGGTTTAAGAAATCTCAGTCTATAGAAGACCAGCTTCATTCCTCAGGACTGGGGTGAGGCAGAACATCATGGTGGAAGGGTATGGCAGAGAGAAGCAGCTAACATGGTGACCAGAAAGCAGAGAGAGAGGTCTCCACTTGCCAGACACAAATATATACCCCCAACCACACTCTAATGCCCACCTCCTCCAGCCACACCCTATCACTTCAATTACCACTCAGCTAATCCCTATCAGGGAATTAATTCACTGATTGGATTAATATTCTTACAACCCAATCATTTCTCCTCTAAACCTTCTTTCACTGTCTCACATTTGAGATTTTTGGGGTCACCTCACATCCAAACCATAACAAGTATAATAAAAAGTAGCATCTAATATAGCTGGAAAAAGAAGGCATCTTTCATTTAGTAATACTAACAATCTAAAATATCTATTCAGGAAAAGAATAAATGAGATCTACATCTGCACTTAGCAAAAGAATGAACTCCAACACTAAATTTTAAAATTGAAGTATTTAAAGTTAAAAAAATGCAAGGGGGTATTCCTCTGTAACCTGGATGTGTGGAGAGGTTTTCTTAATTTTGCACAAAATCCTAACACATTTAATTTTTTTAAAAATTTTACTACTGATTTTTTAAATATCACAACAAGAAAAATACAGTCACTACAAAGTACTCTGCCTCTTTGAGGTACTACAAGCTATCTTCCCATCTGTACATTTTGATAGAGTCTTCAAATGCTCTGACACACATTCTGTCCTTATTTTATAGTTAGTTCAGTGGAAGATTAAAGTGCCAGTTGGTTAATCTTACCTGGAACCATCTAACCTACAACTGAACTACATATTTTATTTATATGAACATTTTATAGTAAGATATTAGAAACAATATCAATATTCATAGATAAGATTTTATTATAATTTCCAACTTTATTGAATTACAATAACATTTAAATGACTGTATTATCCATTCACAAAAAGTAGCTCCACCTTTAAATAATTTACATTACTTATACAGTCAGTAAAATAAAATAAAATCCAAGAGGTAGGAGAAAATCTCTGATAAAGAATGTAAGTAGAACAAATTAACTAATTAAATTCATAATACAAAAACAGCAAAGGAGGAATAGCTTTGAATTGTAATGTAAAAACAAAATTTTGAGTTTAAACTATCAGGCTAAAGAAAAATAATAACCTTGTCAGTGAATATTATACTCTTCCAGATGGTTTTGTTGTTTTTTTGCAATTATATATTTGCAATGATCTTAAATCACTGACATAGCTCTACCTTAAAAATTGAAGAAAAAAATAAGAGTAAATGAAATCCAAAGAATCAAAAGAAAGGAAATAATAAAGAACAGAGCAGAAATAATGGAAATATAAATTAATAAATCAACAGGAGAAGATTCAGTTAAACTCAACTAAATAAAATTCAATCAAAATCAATCAGAAAAGAAAAACTTACTTTATTTTCTGAGATCAATAGAATCAATAAGTCTGTAACAAGTTCAATTAAGAAAAAAGGGAACATAATTATCAATATCAGAAATTAATTGATAAAAATTATGAAACTTGAATGGACATAAATGCCCAAAATTCCAGAACTTAAATATAAGTGGTAAATACACAAAAACCCCACAAACTACCTAAGTTTACTCTAGAGAAAATTCATAACCTAGATTTTTCCTTTTATTTTATTTTATTTTTTTAAATTGAATCAGAAAATCTTCACACAAGGGAAAATTCAGATGCAGATTTCTCTGGTAAATGATATTAGCCATTAAAGGAAACAGAAATTTCAACTCTACATGAACACTTCAAGAACTTTCAGGGAGAGCAAATAATTCCTAACTCATTTTATAATGCTAAAACCCCCATTACTAAAAATCTGACAAAGATATCACATAATGGAAAACTGTAAACAAATATCCCTCTTGAATAGATGCAAAATTCTAAACAAAACAAATCTCTTAGGAAGATAACATATCATGTCAAAGTAGGGTTTTTTCCAAGAATTTAACAATGTTATAACTTTGAATAATCAATGTAGTCAACAATATGATTTTTTTAAAACAAAACATATTTCAATAATTTAGAAGAAATATTGACAAAATACAACCTTATTTTCTCATTTAAAAAATCCAAAATTTTCAACAAACCAGGAATAAAAGAAAAATTCCTAAATCTGATAAAAAACATCTATGATAAACTTACATCAGACTTGTGAATAACTGAATAATTTCCTTCTAAGATCAATAATGTCAAAAAGGTATGCCCTTATCACTTCTATTCAATATTTTATTGGAAGTTTAAGGTACTGCAATAAGGAGAAAGAAAAATGACACTGGAAAGGAAATAAAGCTGTCTGTAGAAAATTTAGCAAAGCCTCAGAACATCTACTATGGTGTATATATTTAGTAAGAGTTTCAGGTAAAGTATTTTTATACAAAAGTTAATGTGTTTCTATATAATAACAATGAGCAAAACACAATTGAAATAAAAATAAGGTAATAGAGAATTAAGCAAGTGAGAAATAAGAATATAGCTTTAAAAATATTTTTTTTTTCAAAAGAATCTCTACACTAAAAAAGGAAACTGAAAAGTATTGCTAAGGGGAGACCTAAATAAATGTTACAGCATTTCTAACCAGGTCTCTGGGTTAGAAATCTCATTATTCAAATGATGGCAACTCTTTTCAAATTTATCTTTACATTCAATGCAATAAGAAATTATTCATCAGACTGTGTGTGTGTGTGTGTGTGTGTGTGTGTGTGAAAGTTGACATCCTGATCCTAAAATATTAATGGAAAAACAAAAGACCTAATATAATCACAACATGGAAAAGATAAAAAATAAAGAGAAACAAAATCCAATATCAAGACTTATTATAGGCTCTATGATCCTCCCCTTTTGACAGACAGCCACGTCCTCTCTTCTCTTGCAGTTCCAGCCATGACCATGAGACATGATGGTGAAGTTCAGAGTGAACAGATTTGGCTGTATTGGATGCCTGGTCACCAGGACTGCTTTTAATTCTGGCAAAGTGGATCTTGTTGCTATCAATGACCCCTTCATTGGCCTCAAATACATGGTCTACATTCTCCAATATGATTTTACCCAGGGTAAATTCAATGGCACAGTCAAGGCTGAGAATGGAAAGCTTGACATCAATGGAAAGTCCACCTCCATCTTCCAGGAATAAGATCCCACCAATATCAAATAGGATGATGCTGGTGCTGAATATGTGTGGAGCTCACTAGTGTCTTCATTACCATGAAGAAAGCTGGAGCTCATCTGAAGAACGGTGCCACAAAGGTCATCATCTCTGTCCCTTTTGCTGATGCCCCCATGTTTGTGATGGGCGTGAGCCATGAGAAGTATGATAACTCCCCCAAGATTGTCAGCAATGCCTCCTATGCCACCAAATGCTTAGCTCCCCTGGCTAAGGCCATCCATGACAATTTTGGCATTGTGGAAGAACTCATGATGACAATCTATGCCATCACTGCTACTCAGAATACTGTGGATGGTCCCTTTGGGAAACTGTGGCATGATGGCTGTGGGACTGCCCAGAATATCATCCCTGCATCCACTGACTCTGCCAAGGCTGTGGGCAAGGTCATCCCTGGACTGAATGGGAAGCTCTCTGCCATGGCTTTACGTGTGCCAATGTGTCATTTGTGAATCTGACCAAATATGATGCCATCAAGAAGGTGGTGAATCAGGCATCAGAGGGCATCTGAGACTACACTGTTTCTCTTGAAACTTTTAACAGTGATATTCTCCTACCTTCGATGCTGGGGCCAGCATTGCCCCCAACCACCACTTTGTCAAGCTCATTTCCTGGTATGAAAATGAATTTGGCTACAGCAACAGGGTGGTGGATCTTATGGTCCACATAGCCTCCAAGGAGCAAGAGCCTCTGGACCACCTTCCCAGAAAGAACACAGAGGAAGAGAGAAGCCCTCAGCTGCCAAAGAGTCCCTGCCTTTAACTCAGTCCCTCAACACATGGAGAATCTCCCCTCTTCCCAATTTCCATCCCAGACCCCCTGAAGATGGGGAGGGTGTTAGGGAGCCCTACTGTCACATACCATCCATAAAGTTCACTGCACCCCTCCCCCCAAAAAAGACATTATAAAAATGCTATAATATACAGAAATAGATCCAAGTATTTATGAAAATATTTTTTGGATAACAATGAAAAGGCAATTCAGTGAAAAAAAGGCTTTACAACAAAGAGTATGAAAACAAATAAGTTTATGCACAAATTGAACTTGAATATGCACTTCATAGCATATATACAATAGGTCATATACCTAAATGTATAACCTGAACTTGTGAAAACTCTAGAGGATATTTAAGTGAATTTTTGTTACCTGATCTTAGACAAAGCTGTGTAGGATATAAATAATCTATACCAAAATATATTGATAGACTGAACTGGATTAAAACATGAATTACACCTCTCAACAGAATGTAAAAAGAATTTAAATAATGCACAGACAGGGAGAAAATATTTCAAACCAGTTATCTCATGAGTAACTTTATATAGAGAGAGAATACATAAAGATATAAAGAGTTTTCAAAATAATTGTAAAAAAAAGAAAAAAAAGAGAAGCAAAACATTTGAACAGACATTTTCACTGAAAAAGATCCATATAACATTAAGAAAAGAAGCTTAGTGTCATTAATCATAAGGAATATGATAATGAAACACCATTAACTACTATATGGAGGAGTTAAGCATAACAATAATAAGAGTGACCACATCAAATGTTTCAAAAACAATGGAGAAATTGACATCCTGAAAAATTGTTATAGAGAATGTAAAATGGTTCAGCCACTTGGAAAAACAGTTTTCAGTTTCTAAATCAATAAACGTATACCTAATACATGGTCCACTCTGATGTGCTTATCCATGAGAAATAAAAGCATATAAGCCTATCCTGTCCAAAAGACTGGTACACCGCCCTTTAGCTGGACAAAAACCAATGTCCAGCACCAGGTAAATGAATATGGTGTACTCATACCATGGAATGCTACTGCAATAATAGTAGATATTGTTACATGTAACAACATGGACAAAATTAAAAATAACTATGCTGGGTAAAATAAGCCCCATACAAATGAGTAATTACGATGTGATTTAATTTGTATGAAATTCTTGAAAATGAAAACAAATTTATAGCAACAGAAAGCATCCAGGGGTAGATTACTGAGGGGCATGAGTAAACATTTAAGGATGATGGATATATTCACCGAAATGACTATAGTGATGGTGTTGTGAGTATGTATATGTCAATGCTTATCCAATTGTATATGTTTAATGTATACAATTTGTACACATTTAATTTGTCTGTTATGCCTCAATAAAGCTGTTAAAATAAGAAAGAAATGAAGGAGTATAAGAGCTGAGCTTGATCAGTTTTTAAATTGTTATTCTTATTTTTACAAGGAATATTGAGAAATGGGTGGGATGCATGGACAGAGATGTTATCCCATGAGTTTCTCCATGGAAAAGCATGGGCCCTGCCAATGGAGTTTCCTTTTCGGCAGTGGAGGCTGGAAGAGGAACAGAAGGGAACTTAGGCCTTGAGTGGATGAGGTTGTTTGGCATGATGGTTACCTAACCTGTAAGTCATTCCCACAAGAAAACAGTTATCACACTGGACATAACATCTGTAAATGGAGTAGGAGGAAATGGGGAGCAGAAGAGAATTAGTTAGGCTGCCTTCTAGGAGCATGCCCATGATTCAGTCTCTTTGAGATTAAGGAAAATCTATCACCTATGAAATTAAATTTTTTAAAGGTCAAATTGCTTGCGTATTTTGCTAGGATATATATTCCTTTCTGAAAACAACCTCCCTGGCCTACTATGAACTTATTATTTTGCTATTTATGTCTGCTTTTAAGTTTTTATAAAGGTCATTAATTTGGGAATTAATTGATTCCCCGATTAATTTTCACAAGAAAGATACACAGCAGAACAATAAAAGGGAGAGGACCCATAAGGAGACTTCAAATTAGCAAAGTATATACAGAGTTTTTGAATTTTTCCTATGATTAAGTGCTAAGATTACTATTGTGTTAAGCCTAATCTGGTAACACTTACACTGAATGTTACAAAGCTAGTTATGTGAGACAGAAGGTGATGAATGCAAACTTACCCCAACTAAAGGGAAAAAAAAAATTACTCCAGATTTTCTCAATAAGGAATGAAATAGAATGTGCAAATTTAACTCAGAAGAATATTTTTAAGTAAACATGTCCAGGCTTATTAAGGACCAATGACTCCTTATATTTTGGCATAGTTTGCTCAAGAAATAGGAGTGTGTGAGTGTGTGTGTGTGTGTGTGTATGTTTGCACAAACTTCATAAACTGGGCAGCTGTTAGAGGAAATGGGAAAAGGGAAAATTATTGAATGTTAATTTTAAGAAACAGGGAAGTTAGTTTTAAGAAAAAGAAAGGGTCAAGTGGACACCATAATCCTTAGTGGTTATGTCCACTAACTCTGGGGTAGGCCACATCTCTTTCTCATTAATTTGCACAGAACATATTTTACATCCTTATTCCTTAAGCTGTAGATCAAGGGATTCAGCATAGGGATCACTGCGGTATAGAACACAGAGGCCACCTTCTCCTGGACCCTGCTGTGGCTGGATGTTGGCTTGAAATACATAAACATGATGGATCCGTAGAAGACCCCAACAGCTGTTAAATGAGAGCCACAGGTACTAAAGGCTTTGGACCTGCTCTCACTTGAGGGTATTCGAAGAATGTTGGTGAGTATGCAGGTATAAGAGATGGCTATGGGCCCAGTTGTTGCCAGCACATTAAATCCACCTATAAGTGTCACCAGAAGCTCATTAAAGTAGGTGCTAGAGCAGGAAAGCTGTAGGAGGGGAATTATGTCACAGAAGTAATGGTGGATGACATTCTCCCCATAGAAGGAAAGCCTGATCATGGAGGAAGTGTGGGCTACAGCTCCAAGAGCTGCCATGATATAGACCCCTGTTACCAGTACGCTGCATGCCTTTTGGGACATGGTGACACTATAGAGCAGTGGATTACAGACAGCTGCATATCTATCATATGCCATGGCTGCCAGCATATAGCCCTCAGCAATAGCAAATGTGCAATAGAAAAAGAGCTGTATCATGCATCCAGAATAGGAGATAACATTTTGTTCCTGTATAAAGTTTCCTAAAAGTTTAGGGGTAATAACTGAGGAATAGACGAGATCTATGAATGACAAATTACCAAGAAAAAAGTACATGGGAGTTTGGAGCTTGGAATCAACAGTGATTAGGAGGATCATACCCAGGTTTCCCACTACAGTGATCCCATAGACCACTAGAAACAGGAGAAAAAGGGGCAATTTGAGTTCTGGTTGGTCTGTTAATCCCTGGAGGACAAATTCAGTCATGGTGGAAAAGTTGCATCTGATCATTTCCTCTAGGAAACAGGGTATAAACCTAAGGGAAAAAAAAGAAACCTTATAAAGTAAGAAAGCTCTGTTCCCATGGTGAGAAGGTGTTTTATTACTGGTGTGACAAAAGAAAAGAAATCCTGATCATCAAATGAGAACAGTTTACTGGCTGTCAATAAAAAAGAAGAGGTTTATATATTTTTTTCATGTCATTTTGAGTTTCTTTTAGTCAAGGAATATTATAAGGTGTATAGAAACAAAGAGCATGTACTATATGATCTTAAAATGATTAGAAAGTATCTGAACAGTTCAAGGCTGCCCCATTTTTATCCTCAGAGACCACCCTAGTGTCTACTATAAATGGATACATCATAGTTACAGCTAGAGATGGAAATCCATCTGATCTCTTCATGGCTAATGCCTGCTGGGATGCTCCATGCTGCTAACACCAAGGTTCAATCGAGTGCTAAGAAAGAAACATCTGGGGCTGGGGTTGTGGTTTAGCAGTAGAGATCTTGCCTCCCTTGTGCAAGGGCCTGGGTTGGATCCTCAGCACCACATAAAAATAAACAAATAAAATAAAGGTACTGTGTCCAACTACAAATAAAAAATAAACATTTTTTAAAATTAAAGTAACTTCTGGGCTACTAACAGCCTGCGTGTGCATTAGGTAGTTGTTTACTGTGGAATAAACAAGAACTAGGGAGAAAATGCATGTTTTAGGGTCACAATTCAAGGTCACAGAGAGAAGCACAGTTACTTTGATGCTCCAAGTTAAGGTTTTCAAGTTGATTCTGAAGTTCTGTTATTCAAATAAGAGAGTTTGTTGTCAGGCAATTTTACTTCTAGAAAGAGCTTTGGGATATATTGTGGGCACATCTTAGGACACTGATGAAATAATGGGAAAGAGAAGAGCCATCTTTCTGTGGTTCTATCCATTGCACGTTACAGGCAAGAGTAAATTTGTTTCCTCCAACTCCAGTTGTATTGGGTGAACTAATATCCACATGTATTTGATCTAACTAGCTCTATTGAACTACAAATTTGCAATTATCCATAAGTAACCCTATTTTACAATGAAAACTTTAAGGAAATGTGGCTTTTCCTAAGTGTACACTTACCTGAATGCTGTAAGGAGTAGAATTGTTGCTCCAACTTGGTTTGTTTATTCTCTTTCAGTGTGAAATGAATTCACACAGTTGGCTTAGTGGAAAATATGCCCCATCCAGTGCCTTGCTGATCTTGTTGGAGGGTAATTGATGAACACTGAAAATCAAATGGACATTACGGAAAATGAAGAAAAAATAGAGCATCTTCTGGCCATCTCAATGCTTACCTCATGCTCCAGCTGTGTCACCAAGTCACTGTATGACTTTGGGAAAGTAACTTCACCTTTGCTGTCCTGTGAAAGAATGAATTTGGGATGAGGCTTTCCATAGTGTACTGGATCTCTGAAACTTAATGACACTGGGTGAGCAATTATAAGATTCCCTTTCACCCCCATAACATGAAAAGCCTTTTCTAAGCAAGGAAATATTTTGACTCATTGTTTGTGGGTGTTTGGTCTCCAAGGAAATGAATGACAAGAATATTCTCTAAGAACCAAAGATCCACGGAAGATGATGAAATTCTCCTGAGATACATGGAAGATGATGAAATTCTCCTGAGAACCAGAAACATGAAGAAGTTTATTTGCTCTTAGATTGATGATGTGCACAGAATGTTGGCATTACCAGTGAATGTAATTAAATTTTTGATCTTACTTTTTGGAAGAAAACAATGTATGCGAAAGATGATAATAGTTCCCACCTAGGATGGTTGTAGGATTACCATAAGCAGATGTATAGCATTTTAGCTACGAGAATCTCACTTCAAAAAAGCAAGTGTTTCTGACCTCATGACTGAGCTCCAAAAAGAGCATAGTAAACCTGACTTTTAGATTTTTAAATCTATGTGTTATAATTAAGGTTAATTAAAATTTATATTCCTGGGATAGTGAGTAAATATGCTACCAGTATCAATGACGAGCCACTTGTGTTACAACTGGAGTTCTGTGATTTGAATGAATATTCCATATGTATTTTTATTTATAGGAAGAGATTTAGGATATATTGTGGATATATTATGACTAGAAAACACAATATTGAAAGGGAATAACAGTCAGAAAATTGGAAGTATCTGACTTCAAGATTAATGCAAAGCATTAATACTCAAGAAGGTGACATAAAAAGAATAGACAAAGAGATGAGCAGGACAGAGAGCCCAGACATAGACCCTCATAGATATAATCAACTGATTGTGGATAAAGGAGCAAAAAAAAAAAAATAATGGAGGACAGTCTTTTTTAACAAATGATACTGGAACAATTGCATAATACATGTAAAAAACATGAATCTAGACACAGGTCTCACATGTCTCACAAAAAAACAAAACAAATGAATTACAAATCTAAATGTAAATTCATAAACTCCTAGAAAAATGACCTAGAGAAAAGTCTGGGTGACTTAAGTTTGGTGATAAGTTTTAGACACAACACCAAATACACAATATATTGAAGAGTCAAAGAAAAATAAGTCAAACTTTATTAAAACCAAAAACTTTTACATATGTGTGGATAAGTGCATTACTTTTTATTATTTAGTTTTGTTATTTCTTTTTTTTAATTGATTTTTTTAAAAAAATAAATAACAGCAGAATGCATTACCAAAAGGCATTATTTAAAAGAAGAAAAAGGCAAGGTTCAGACTGGAGGAAAAGTCTGCAAAATGCATATCTAATAAAGTGTCAATATCCTAAATTTACATAGAACTCTTAAAAAATCAACAAATACTTCAATTTAAAAATGGGCAAAAAGTCTGAATGAACATTTTACCAAAAAGAAGATAAAGGGCTGGGAAGTAATCTTATGAAAAGACATTTAAGGTAAGTTATCATAAAATTGTAAATCATTGTATAGGCTCTCTATTCACCTCACTTATTATATCTTTTGCTGAGAGAAAGCTTTTTAGTTTGAATCCATCTCATTTATTGATTCTTGGTTTTAATTCTTGGCCTATAGGAATTTTATTAAGAAAGTTGGGGCCTAATCCAACATGATGGAGATTAGGGCCTACTTTTTCTTCTATTAGACTCTGGTTTAATTTCTTTCTTTTTTCAGAATAAAATTGTATTCAAACTAAGGTTAATTTTTAAGCCTGTAAAAAAACATCAGTGATGGTTAAGTAAGATTTTAATTATTTTTTCCCCAACATTTTTAAAAATTATTTTTTTAAAAATACACTCCAACAGTGGAAGGCATTACAATCCTTATTATACATATAGAGCACAATTTTTTGTATTTCTGTATATAAAGTATGTTCATGTCAATTTATGCCATTATGTACTATTTTTGCATTATACTTCTTAATACACATATATACCACAATTTTCCTAACTCTGTTTGTATATAAGGTATGTTGACTCTGGTTTAATTTCTAGGTTCTTGATCCACTTTGAGTTGAGTTTTGTGCATTGTGAGAGATAGAGGTTTAATTTCATTTTGCTACGTGTGGATTTCCAGTTTTCCTAGCACCATTTGTTGGAGAGACTCTCTTTTCTCCAAGGTACGTTTTTGGTGCCTTTGTCTAGTAGAAGATAACTGAAATTATGTGGGTTAGTCTCTGTGTCCTCATTCTGTACCATTGGTCTACAGGTCTATTTTGGTGTCAATACCATGCTATTTTTGTTACTATTGCTCTGTAATATAGTTTTAGATCTGGAATAGTAATGCTACCAGCTTCACTCTTCTTACTAAGGATCGCTTTGGCTATTCTGGGTATCTTATTATTCCAGATGTATTTCATGACTGATTTTTCTATTTTCTATGAGAGAAAAAATTTGTCTTTTGAAGTTTTTAGATTGGCTAACTTCACTTAGCATTATTTCTCTAACTCCATGCATTCACCTGCAAATGTCATGATTTTATTGCCTTTCATTGCTAAGTAATATTCCATTGTGTATATATGCCATATTTTTTAATCCATTCATCTACTGAAGGGCATCTAGGTTGGTTCCACAGTTTAGCTATTGTGAATTGTGCTGCTATAAACATTGATGGGACTGTGTCCCTGTACTATGCTGTTTTTAAGTCCTTTGGGTTTAGACCAAGGAGAGGAATAGTTGGGTCAAATGGTGGTTCCATTTTCAATTTTCTAAGAAATCTCCATATTGGCTGCACCAATTTTCAGTCCCACCAGCAATGTATGAGTGTACCTTTTCACCCACATCCTCACCAACACTTATTGTTGTTTGTATTCATAATAGCTGCCATTCTGACTGGAGTGAGATGAAATCCTAGAGTAGTTTTGATTTGCATTTCTCTAATTGTGAGAGATGATGAACACTTTTTCATATATTTGTTGATTGATTGTATATCATCTTCTGAGTAGTGTCTGTTCAAGTTCTTGGCCCATTTATTGATTGGGTTATTTGTATTTTTGGTGCTTAGATTTTTGAGTTCTTTATATACTCTAGAGATTAGTGCTCTATCTGATGTGTGCCTTCACACATATTTGCTCCCATGATGTAGGCTCTCTATTAATCTCACAGATTGTTTCTTTTGCTGAGAAGAAACTTTTTAGTTTGAGTCCATTCCATTTATTGATTCTTGATTTTAATTCTTGTGCCACAGGAGTCTTATAAAGGAAGTTGGGACCTAATCACATGTGATGTAATTAGGGTCTACTTTTTCTTCTATTAGATGCAGGGTCTCTGATTTTATTCCTAGGTCCTTGATCCATTTTTAGTTGAGTTTTGTGCATGGTGAGAGATAGGGGTTTAGTTTCATTTTGTTGCATATGGATTTCCAGTTTTCCCAGCACCATTTGTTGAAGAGGCTATCTTTTCTCTAATGCATGTTCATGGCATTGTTGTCTTATATAAGATAATTATATTTTTTGGGCTAGTCTGCATCCTCTATTCTGTACCTTTGGTCTACCAGTCTGTTTTGATGCCAATACCATGCTGTTTTGTTACTATTGCTCTGTAGTATAGTTTAAGGTCTGGTATAGTGATGCCACGTGTTTCACTCTTCCTGTTAAGGATTGCTTTAGTTATTCTGTATCTCTTATTTTTCCAGATGTATTTCATGATTGCTTTTTCTATTCTATGAGAAATATCATTGGGATTTTAATTGGAATTGCATTAAATCTGTATAGTGCTTTGGAAGTATGGTAATTTTGATAATATTAACTCTGCCTATCCAAGAGCGAGGTAGATCTTTCCATCTTCCTATCTTCTGTGATTTCTTTCTTTAGGATTCTGTAATTTTCATTATATAGATCTTTTATCTTTTTCATTAAGTTGATTCCCAAGTACTTTATTTTTTTTTTGAGTCTATTGTAAATGGGTTAGTTTTCCTCATTTCCATTTCTGAGGATTTGTCATTGATATACAGAAATGCATTTGATTAATGGCTATTGATTTTATATCTAGTTCCTGAATTATTTTACTAGTTCTAGAAGTTTTCTGGTGGAACTTTTAGGATCTTCTAGGTATAGAATCACATCATGGGCAAATAGTGCCATTTTGCGTTCTTCTTTTCCTATGTACATACATTTAATTTATTTCATCTGTCTACTTGCTCTGGCCAGTGTTTCAAGACCTATGTTAAATAGAAGTGGTGAAAGAGGGCATCTCTGTCTTGTTCCAGTTTTCAGAGGGAATGCATTCAATTTTTTTCCATTTAGAATGATGTTGGCCTGGGGTTTATCATAGATAGCCTTTATGATGTTGAGGTACATTCCTGTTATCCCTAATTTTTCTAGTGTTTTGAATGTAAAGCGGTGCTGTATTTTGTCAAAAGCTTTTTCTTCATCTATTGAGATGATCATATAATTCTTATCTTTAAGTCTATTGATGTGATGAATTACATTTATTGATTTCTGTATGTTGAATCAAACTTGTATCCCTGGAATGAATCCCACTTGATCATGGTGCACAATCTTTTTTGAAATGTTTTTGTATTCAATTTGCCAGAATTTTATTGAGAAGTTTTATGCCTATGTTCATTAGAGATATTGGTCTGAATTTTTCTTTTTTGGTGTGTCTTTGCTTGGTTTTGGGATCAGGGTGATATTGGCCTCATAGAATGAGTTTGGAAGTGCTGCCTCTTTTTCTATTTCCTGAAATAAAGTGATGAGTATTGATATTAGTTCTTCTTTAAAGGTCTTGTTGAACTGGACTGTGTATCTATCTGGTCCTGGATTTTTCTTGGTTGGTAGACTTCTGATGGCATCTTCTATTTTGTCACTTGAAATTGATGTTTTTAAATTGTATATATTATCCTGATTCAATCTGGGCAAATTGTATGACTTAAGAACTTTGTCAATGCCTTCAATGTCTTCTATTTTATTGGAGTATAACTTTTCAAAATAATTTCTAGTTATCTTCTTTATTTCTGTAGTGTCTGTAGTAATATTTTCTTTTGCATCATGTATGTTCTTAATTTGAGTCTTCTCTCTCCTTCTCTTCATTAGCATGGCTAAGGCTCTGTCAATTTTATTTACTTTTACAAAGAACCAACTTTTTGTCTGTCAATTTTTTCAATTGTTTCTTTTGTTTCAATTTCATTGATTTCAGCTCTGATTTAAATTATTTCCTGTCTTCTGCTGCTTTTGGTGTAGATTTGTTCTTCTTTTTCTGGGGCTTTGAGATATAATGTTAAGTCATTTATTTGTTGACTTTTTCTTCTTTTGAGGAATGAACTCCATGCCATGAACTTTCCTTTTAGAACTGTTTTCATAGTGTCCCAAATTTTGATATGTTGGATCTGTGTTCTCATTTACCTCTAAAATTTTCTAACCTCCTCCTTGATATCTTCTATAACCCATTGTTCATTCTGTAGCATGTTAGTCTCCAGGTGTTGGAGTAGCTTTTATTTCTTATTTTATCATTGATTTCTAATTTCATTCCATTATGATCTGATAGAATGCAGAGTAGTATCTCTATTTTTTTCTGTATTTGTTAAGATTTGCTTTGTGGCATAATATATGGTCTATTGTAGAGAAGGATTCATTTGCTGCTGAGAAAAAAGTGTATTTGCTTGTTGAAGGATGAAATATTCTATATATTTCAGTTAAGTCTAAGTTACTGATTGTGTTATTATGTTCTACAGTTTCTGTTTTCAGCTTTTGTTTGGAAAATCTATCCATTCATGAAAAAGGTGTGTTAAAGTCACCCCAAATTATTGAGTTGTGATCTACTTGACTCTTGATCTTGAGAAGAGTTTGTTCAATGAAAATAGACACTCCATTTTGGGGGGCATATATATTTATAATTGTTAAGTCTTGTTGGTGTATGTTTCCCCTGAGCAGTATGTAGTGTCCTTCTTTACCCTTTTTGATTGACTTTAACTTGAAGTTTACTTTATTTGATATGAGGATGAAAAATCCCTGCTTGCTTCCACAGTCCATGTGAGTGGTATGGTTTTTCCCAACCCTTTGCCCTCAGTCTGTGAATGTCTTTTCGTATGAGATGAGTCTCTTGGAGGCAGCATATTGTTGGTTCTTTTTTTTTTAATCTAATCTGCTAATCTATGTCTTTTGATTGGTGAGTTTAGGCCATTTACATTCAGGGTTATTATTGAGACATGGTATGTATTTCCAGCCATTTTTGTTTATTTTTAGTATTGAACGTGACTCGGTTTCTCCTCTGATTAGATTTTCCTTTAGTGTAATTCCTCCCTCTGCTGATTTTCATCATTGTTTTATTTTTGTCTTCATGGAGTATTTTGCTGAGGATGTTCTGTACTGCAGGCTTTTTAGTTGTAAATTCTTTAAACTTTTGTTTATCATGAAAGGTTTTATTTCATCATCAAATCTAAAGCTTAGTTTTGCTGGATGTAAGATTCTATGTTGGCATTCATTTTCTTTCAGAGCTTGGTATATGTTGTTCCATGATCACCTGGCTTTGAGGTCTGGGTTGAAAATTTGCTGAAATATGAATTGGTCTCCCCCTATATGTGATCTGATTCCTCTCTCATGCAGCTTTTAAGATTTTATCTTTATTCTGTATGCTAGGCATTTTCATTATAATGTGCCTTGGTGTGGATCTGTTCTAGTTTTGTACATTTGCTGCCCTGTAAGCCTCTTGTATTTGGTTTTCCAATTCATTCTTCATGCTTGGGAAATTTTCTATTATTATCTCATTGAAGAGATTGTGCATTCTTTTGGTTTGAAAGTCTGTGCCTTTGTCTATCTCAATAACTCTTAGATTTGGTCTTTATATGCTGTCCCATAATTCTTGGATGTTCTGTTCATGGTTTCTAACTTTCTTCACTGTGTGATCAACTTTATTTTCCAGATTGTATACTTTGTCTTCATTATCTGACATTCTTTCTTCCAAGTGATCTAGTTTATTGGTTATGCTTTCTATTGAGTTTTTTTTTTAATTTGGTTTATTGTATCCTCCATTTCAAGGATTTCTGACTGTTTTTTTTTTCAGAGTCTCTATCTCTTTCTTGAAGTAATCTTTTGATACCTGTGTTTGCTCTCTTATCTCTTAATTGGGGTGATTAATTTTTGCCTGTATTTGCTCATTTAGGTCATTCTTTAATTCACAGATCATTTTAATTATGAACCTTCTGAATTCATTCTCTGACATTTCATCAACTTTGCTATCCATGGGTTCTGTTATTATAGTATCCTGGTTTATTTGGGGCACTTTCCTTTTTTGTTTTTTCATGTTGTCTATGGTTCTTCCTCTCTTGCAGCATGAATCCGAGATATTATATTTTCTACCCTATATTCTTATAGTACCTGTGAGGACTCTCCGTACCTCACCTTGATGTTGGAATTCCAGACCCTGCTGGTATCCCTCAATGTATGTTATTGCATCTAAAAGTGGTGGCAGCAATAGCCAAGGTAACTCGAAATAAAAGTTGAGGTGCCCCAAGACGGAAGCAATGTCTTACAGAGATGGGGCTGAAAGGGTGGGCCTAACACTCTATTTGCTGTAAGATGTAGCTGCTTATTGGCCCTTTCTGCTGTCAAAAAGTGAGGTGCTACTGCTTAGGGAAGACTATGGTGGTGACTGCAGTGTCCCAAGATGGAAGTGTGTTAGGCTTAGTCTCCAGGTGTGGGGTGGGGAGCGAACTCAAATCTACCCTGTATCTGGGTCCTGGGTAAGTCAGAATGGGTGGATCTCGGCCAGTCCTGGGCTCCCACTAGTCTGCTGGTTGGAAGAGGCGGCTCTGTGCTGGAGGCTGGGCTCCAGGGAGTGTCTGCTGGTGGAGGGAGTCTGGATCCCTTGCAGGCTGGTGTGGGTGGATCTGGGCCACTGGGCTTGACCTCTCATAGTAGTCTGCTGATTGGAGGTCATGTGCCGGAGGCTGGGCTTCGGTGGGTGCCTGCTGGTGGAGGGGTGGACCCGGGCCTACAGTGAGCCTGCATCCCAATCAGGCTGGTTTGGGCGAATCTCTCTTCTCTTTCTTATTTTGAAAAATGTATAGCCTAGAGAAAAGTTGCAAGAATAGAACAATGAGCATATTCTTACCCTGGATTCACCGGTGATTTTTTTCCATGGTTACTTCAGTGTTCTTTCCCCACAGTACACTGCATACTCACCCACATAGGTACAAACACACACACACACACATACACACACAAACACACACAGATATTCTCATGTACACATATATTTTATCATTTGAGAGATAGTTACAAATCATGAAGTTTCTTTATTATACTTTAGCACATATCATCTAAAAATGAAGACATTCTCCTAGGTAACCACTATATAATTACACCACTAGGAAATTTTAACACTGGTGCAATTCTATTGAATGTATAATTCACATTCAAATGTCATAAGTTGCTTTAATGATATGTGTTATTAGTTCTTTCTGTTTTACTTTTACCTGAGATCTAACATAGCAGTTTTCATTTTCCTTTAGTATATGTAAATTTAGAATTGTTTCTCAACTGCCTTCTTTTATGATATTCAGATTTTAAAAACATAAACTAGCTCTTTTACAGATTACCTTTAAGGTGTGATTTGTCTTTTCTTCCCATGAATATTAGATTCAGATTACTATACTATACTATATTACATTAGTTATATAAATATATACAATGGGTAAGAGAAAGACTAGGGAGAGTGAAAAATCACTGAGAGTTGGAAGTAAGGACAATAAAAGGGAAAATGAGGGTCATCAAAAGTAAACTATTTAGATATTTTGGTTTAATATTGAAACAGGTTATTCTTATAAACAAGCAAAAATTAAGATAAAATCTATGTTCAAAATTGTCTTATAAAAATACATTATTTTATACACAGATCTGGAGATCATCCACCATTCAAAATTTGTTAAAGGCTTCCTTGACATCCTTGTTCCTAAGACTGTAAATGAGGGGGTTAAGCATGGGAATCACTGTGGTATAGAACACAGACGCCACCTTCTCCTGAGTTGTGTCACTGATAGTTGGTTTAAAATACATGAAGATAATGGAGCCATAGAAGATCCCTACAGCTACAAGATGGGAGTTGCAGGTACTGAAGGCTTTAGAAATTTCCTCAGCTGAGCATATATGCAGGATGTTGGAAAGGATGAAGGCATAAGGATGAAGGCTAGAGCACATGCAAATACATTAAATGCAACCATCATCAGAGGCTCCTTGTTGTAGTCTCTTGAGCAAGATATACTTAGAAGAGGGAGGATGTCACAGAAGTAATGGAGGATAATGTTAGTTCCACAAAATAAGTGACTAGATACATTGCTGGTATGAACTAAGGCCCAAAATGCCCTCATGAAATACACACTGGTGACCAGTAGCAGACAGACTCTGTGGCACATGGTGACATTGTAGAGTAAGCGGTTACAGATGGCAACCTAGCAATCATACACCATGGCAGTCAGCATGTAGGAGTCATAAATGCCAAAGAAGCAGAATACAAAGAGATGCACCATACACTCAGAAAATAAAATAAAATTCTTCTCTGACACAAAGTTCACCAACATTTTAGGGATTATGACAGAGGAGTAGCAGAGATCTATGAAGGACAAGTTACTGAGAAACTAATATAACACATGGGGGTGTGAAGCTAAGAGCTTATCCTGATTAAAATGACCAAGCCCAAGTTTCCCAACATTGATACCACATAGATCAATAGAAATAGAAGGAAGAGAGGGAACTGGAGCCCCAGGATATCTGTTAAGCCCTCCAGACAGATACAGTTGCTGAGGAATTATTTCCTGTGCTCATTCTTCTCCCTATTGTTATAGGTAGAGTGGCACAAGGGGGACATTCTCACTGGACAAATATTGTACTATATGATATGACTAGATATACTTTTTGCTTGTTTGTTTGTTTGCATTTATCATTCTTATCATTCTTTGAGATTTAAGGATCAGTGCTTTGGTGTCCAAACTTGATTTGGGGAAATTATCATTTATTGTTGGTTCTTTATTTGTTTCTTCTTCTGATATACACACAATATATATGGCATACTTTTTGAATCAAAATTCTTGGGTATTCTGTTCCCATTTTCCATTTTATAAGCAATTATTAATTAATATCAGCTTCTTTTATTCAAGAACATATTTAAGAGATATTAAAATATACTAAAGGATAATAATGTTTGTTTTATGAAGAAAATATCTTTATTTCTTTTTAACTACAAAAATAATGTCAAAATTGTTTCTGAACTTGATATTAATTCCCAATGGTAGGATTTGATGAATGCATTTCTCTTCCCGTACAGAAAAGAAATAAAGTAATAAAGGGGAACAAACCAATATCACAGTGTATCAGTGAGATGTTTGTGGTTAGTGGGGGTTCAAATTTATGGGTACTCCATGAGGCATCAGTAAAGAGCCTCCCAGAATGGTTACTTGAGGAACTAGAAGATGGAGCATTCATATACAGGTTCCTGTTCCCATTAGGTTTGCCTTCAAATGAAGGAACTCTCATTAATACTTTATTGGCTTCAGCATTGGTGGAGAAGTCCTCAAGATAAGTATAAAAATAAATGGTGCTCTTTATCTTTAAGATCAGGAATAAAGCCAGGCTCTCCTCTCTCAGCACTCCTGTTGGACATTGCACAGATAGGCAACTAGCCAGTAATGAATGGGTGAGTAGGAAAAAGACAATGAATGGTGACCAGAAACCACAGGGAGTCCTATCTGACAGAAGAACATAGGGAAGATGGGACTTGGCATGCTAAATTCTCCCCCAGCCATGATTACTTCCCCGTAAGAAAAAAATATTGTTTCAAGAACATATCACTCTCTATCAGGTGGCCTGGACCCTCCCTCATCATTAAAACTATCACAATCTCCAAATATCCTGGCAATCTAAACATCAAGACACTCATGAAGGAAGCTTACTGAAGGCTATTCAAAGGGCATTAGACTGATTAAGGGATCAAAAGTTAATGCAAGAACAGGAGTACTCAATTTCCTTGAAATTTCCAACTCTGTGATCGTAACACCTTCCTTTCTTGGAGAAAATCCATGCAGTTCCTATGCTATCAGTCAAAAATCAAAAGTTAGACTTGAAAGGGACTCTCTGGAATCTTTCCTATCTTTCCCCTTAAAAAATGAAGTGCAGGGGGACACTCCCTCCCTCTCCTCTTTGAAAGGAGAGTTTCCCTTTCCCTTTTTTCTCTCTTCTAACCAAACCTATGCCTGTTACATCATTTACCTATTCTTTGCAGGCAGACAACCCAGTCTAGCTAGCCAACATCCAGACAGGCTCCATGGTTTTACTGCTGCAAATATAAGTTCTTTCACCTTTAGATTATATTTTTCTAGGTCAGATTTTGGCCCAGTTTTAATTAGTTATCTGTAAATATGCTCATAATAACAAATAAGTTAATATGATTTTGGGGCAAGAAGTTTGGATTTCCCTTTTAGGAATGTTAGGGATGATTGAGAGGTTCATGGTTATAGTCTGGTTTAGCTAAAATAGGTTAAAAAGTCATCTGGGATGTGGGTGCCCTATGAGAAAAGCAAGAAGACATGAATAGTGGAATGATATTGATACAATTAAATGCAGCAACATTCAAATATATGAATAAGTTATGATGATGACAATAGAGACCAGGAATTTTTTCCACCAGGAGGTGCCAGAGAACCATAAGCTAAAAAGTTGTTCCCATGACAAGGCCAGTGTCCTTCCTGTCCTCTGGAGATTTATTTGGCCTACAGAGGTAGCTGTTACTCAGGGCACATCCAAAGTCCTAGGCATAAAATATCATCTCCATTGAGCAAGGAAACCACAATCCTTGGGAAAAGCAGAGAAGGATATTGATATCTTAAAGAGACATCTGGGAAAACTTACTCAAGAAACCCACTCCCTTTGGCCCTACGCAGAATTAGAAACACTTCAGGGACACTAGGGCTTAGTCCATTCGAGTTTTATATAGAAGGCCATTCCTAAGAAATAATATTCTCAAAGAACATAAAACTGCAACCTTGAAAACTGCCCTGTTATCGATCTGGAGGCTGTGAGGCAGTCCTATTATTTCCTATAATAAGGATTTCACCACCTCTCCTGCCTGTTCAATTCAGGAGGGGTAAGCTCAGCCCATCTAGTGAAAGTATCTACCATAACCAATAAGTATTGAAACCTGCTGCTTTTAGGTATGTGGATAAAATCAAGTTGCCGGTCCTTCCTGGGGAATTGTCTTTTGTTGTCCTGGAAGTCTTTTGGTGGAGATAAGTGGGTTGTGATATTGAAGCTCCCATCTAGATAGGAAGAAACAGGACACAGCTGCCCATGCTGGAAAGACTCTCTTTTTACTCTATAGGGACATCCTTTGGTGAACTTCTCATGGCCAACAATACCGCCTCTCATACCCATGCTCTGCCAGATTTATTGCTCCATTATTGGTGAGGATACAATGGTCTTTGTTTGCCACATGCCAAAGACTGGGGGAAATCAGAGTAGCTATTACTGGCTTCCCCTGGCTACAATGAAACTTCCAAATGTGGTGTCCCACAATAAAAAAGCTACTTACAGTAAGATATATTTCTCTGCTCTGTGCATCTAAAAGATTATATAGTCTGGTTTGGAAAAATTTCCCTTACTCACATAGGATTCAAAGAAATTATGAAGGGTCAATCAAAATAATTTAGGGGTAAAGGCTGGAATAAGATGCTTATGCCAAATAAGTCTCCAGAGGACAGGAAGGACATCTAGGGGTGGTTGAATTCTTAATGTTTTTTTTTTTTCCCCAGAGGAATCTAAGAAAGAGGTCAATTAAAAGGGTATGGGCCCTGGAGGTTTTGAGATAGGGATTGTAATTGGTAGGCCTTATGATCTAAATGTTGATGGGTTAAATATGTCTCCAAGATCTCTGAAAAACAGAAAGGTGTGAGTATATGTCTTCCTTCTGTAACCAAAAGCTAATGGGGCACACAGGATCACAGAAACAACCATCAGGAGAATCTCTACAGGCTTGTAAGTTCTCAATATGTGAATAAAGGGGAACCCGGCCTTTCCTTATGAGCCATACCATGGAAATGTTCCTCTTTCAACAGCTAGAGTCTGGGGAAAGGAAGGAAAAAGCACAAATGGAGGAGAGTGTGGTCATCTCATATGGAGGTGTATGTGTTATTGGGGCCTTTTGATCAGCACTGACCAATCGACCATTCACCATTAGATACCCAAAGGGCTGTTGGGAGATAGGATCAGAGAGGAAACTTTGAGATCCACTGAAGGGTAGCCTCAGCCAGGACCTTATAATTGTTCTCCAACTTTGCCTAAATCTTTGCGTCCAAAGACAGAATAGGATGAGGGGCCACTGTTTGCTGCATCAGATATGCTCCAAGTCAGGATAGAAGATTAGAAATTGGCCTTTGCAGATCCCATCATGCCTGACTCTCAGCACAGGTGATTAGGAGCCACAAAAATTTGTGACGCCTTTCATTGAAGACTTGAGGCTGGCAGCCATGTTAATTACGTTTAAGTGGCTGATGGGTGCCCAGAATTGTCCTCCACAATGAAAGAGCCAGAAAGATGCATGGTGCAGGAGATCTTACTATGCAGTTTTACACTCTTTAGGAATTTCATTTCTTAGGATTGGTCTTCCATATAAGAGCTTGAATGGACTAAGCACTAGTGTCCCTGAAGTGTTTCTAATTCTGAGTAGGGTCAAAGAGAGCACTTTGGGCAAAGGGTAGTGGGTTTTCTGAGTTAATTTTTCCAGATGTCTCTTTAAGATATCATTACCCTTCTCTACCTTTCCCAAGGATTGAGGTTTTCCTGTTCAATAGAGATGGTCCCTGGAGAGCCCCTTGCTGATACTATTCCACTGGAGATCAGTTCTATGTTCCCTAAAGAATGAATGCTGAGAGAATGGCTGAGGCATGCATAGCTGGCACGTTTATTCAAGAAAATAATAGAGACAGACTTCTCTGAAGAGAAGGGGATCCATTGCTAGGTGTCTGTAGAAGGGGGCACAACTTGCTTTCTTATAGCCCCCAGAATTTTTTTCATTAATCATTATCTTTCATTGCCTTTCCTTCCTTCCTCATATATGTGACTAGAAGCACGAGTGCAGAAGTTCCTTGTTAGCAATGCTTTGTTCTCTCTTTGATAAGCAGCCATCATCCTCTCAACCCCCAACATTCATTACCTACACTGACTGCCTGACTTTTATTCCTGTCTCAGTCTGATAAGGGCATGAGAACACTGTAAAGAAAGGGATTGCAGATGGCAACATAGCAATTGAAATTCATTGTAACCAACATGTGACACTCTGAGATAGAAGAAATGAGAAACAAGTAGAGCTGAGTCATGCATTTTTGGTAGGAGATAATGTTTTTCCCCCACAGAGCCAGCCTTGTCGGATGGCAACGATTTCTAACATCCTATAACTAATTTCTAGAAGGAGTTAACAGATATATTATCATTATCAGTCATTTCTATCTTCATTTAATGTCAAAAAGTAAGGATTTGTACATAAAATCTTCAAATTGTCAAATATTGTTAAGATGAAGCATCATTTATAGAAACCACTGTGCATATCACCAGGTGGAGTGGCTCATAGTTAGCTCTTTTGCCATTCTTTCACTAAGTACCTTTGCTTTTCTTCAAGGGAAGCAGAATGGCCAGTGAGTGGTTAAATGGCCATGCCTCAAGATGAAAGTGCTGAATCATTTACTATTTGTTACTGAATCGTTTACTAACTAAAATCACTGGGCAGGTTAAATGACCTATTTGTGTTATGATTTTCAAATGTGCAAGAAATAGCAGTATTACTAGCTAATTGTTGTCAAAACTAAGAAAGTGAGCATAATCATTATTCTGCTAATGCCTATTAATAGTCTACCAATGGAAAAATAAGTAATCATGAATTATTTTGAATTAAAAAAGAGCCATAATTTTATTATGTTAGTTTTGCCTTTCTTTTATCTAACTTACTGTAAGTTAGAAGTGAGTATAACTAATTTAAGTGGCTGAGTTACAAATTCAGTACTCTTTTCTGTTGAATTAGGAAACAGAATTACAAATTCAGTACTCTTTCTGTTGAATAGATGATTTAAGTAGAACATAAAGTCTGTCTCTATTACTTTCTTGAATAAACTTGCTGGCTATGCTTGCCTCAGCCATTCTCTCAGCATTCATTTGACTCCAGGGAACACAGATCTGATCTCCAGTGGAACAGTATCAACAAGGGGCTCTCCAAGGACCATATCCATTGAGCAGAAAAACTTCAATTCTTGGGAAAGGAAAAGAAGGCTAATGATATCTTAAAGAGACACATAATAGGAAACAAAATTACAAATTCAGTACTCTTTTCTGTGAATAGATGATTTAAGTATAACATATCAATTAACACTCCAAATTGATTATAATTGAAGTATAAAATATAGAAACATATTCTAACACATTTTCACCAAAATATAATGTAAAACTAATCAGATATGTAAACATCGGAAAGATACTAAAGCAAATCTTTGAGATCTTGGAGTAGTTTAAGATTTAGTAGAAAGACTATGTATGCACACACAAAATAAATAAACAAAACCTCATAAACATAGTTCAATTGCATTTTAGCAAAATTAAAGATGCCATTAAGAAAATGAAACACAAGCTTAAGATAATACATGTGTATGGAAAAAGAATTTTATCTAAAATATGTAAAAGTATATATCATTTGGAGGGAGAAACACAACAGACAGATTGGCATAAAAAGAATTTAAAAAACTTTTTGTAGCTGTAGATAGATAGAATGCCTTTATTTTATTTATTTTTTATTTTTTTAATTTTTTTATGTGGTACTGAGGATCGAATACAGTACCTCACGCATGCTAAGCAAGCACTCTGCCACTGAGCTACAGCCCCAACCCATAAAAAAAGAATTTAAAAAAATGATTGTAATGATGATCAATGAATTCTAAGAGAGTACAGAAAAAGACACTGAATTAATTAAGGAAGTCAGTATAGGATATGAATGAGAAATTTGATAAAGAGAGAGAGACTGGAAAAGAAACAAAGAAATCTTAGAAATAAAAGACACAATAAATCAAATAAAATATTCAGTTCAAATTCTCTCTAATAGAGTAGACCTGGCTGAAGACAAACTCACAGCTTAAAGTTGCCAGTCTTGACCATTCAGACATTATTAATGAAAATAAGTAATTATGATCAGAATATACAAAAACTCTGGGACAACATTTAGTGACCCAATTCAAGATTCACTAGAATTAAAAATTGTTGCAGACTATTGGCATGGATAAATTCTTCAGGGAGAAAATAACAGAAATTTTCCCCAACCTTCAGAATAAGATGAGCATCCAGATACAGAAAGCATTCAGAACCCCAACAGACAAGGTCAACAATAACAACAACAACAACAACAACAACAAAACCTCTAAATGCCTAACACATAGAACAAGGATATAATTTTAAAAGCTTTAAGAGTAGAGCATATTAGGTCACATAAAGAGGAAAATTAATCATAATTACTTCTGATTTTGCAACACAAACTCCAAAAGCCAGGGTGTCTTGGAATGATGTTTTCCATGTCCTGAAAGAAAATAGCTGTCAATCAAGATTGCTATATCTAGCAAAACTATCCTTCAAAATTAAAGAGAAAATAAAAACCTTCCAAGAGTAGCAGAAAGTAAAAGAATTCATGACTTGTAAACTAATACAATAGAACTTGCCCAAAGAAATACTCCACATAGAAAAAAAAAAATAAAAAGCAAATCCCAGAGCTCACAAATGCACAAATGTCAGTGGAAGTGTAGTGAAGACAATGAAAAACAGAACCAAAATAAACATTCAAAATAAATCAAAAGAGCAGAGCGTAATAAAGATCTTTCTATAATATCATTGAATGTAAATGGTCTCAACTCTCCAATCAAAAGATATAGACTGGAATACTGAATTAGAAAATAATATCTAACTATATGATGCTTTCAAGAAAATAATATCTAACTATATGATGCTTTCAAGACACTCGCTTTACAAGTAATGATAGACATGGACTGAAAGTGAAAGAATGGAAATTGATATAGCATGTAAATGGAGTCCACAAACAAGCAGGAATATGTACTCTCATATCCAAAAATGCAGACTTCAAGCCAAAATTAGTCAGAAGAGACAAAGGAGGTCACTTCATACTGGTAAAGGGAATGATATAAGAAGAAGATATTATGATAGCAAATATTTATGCCCCTAACGTTGGTGCACCTAATTACATAAAAGAGACTCAAGTAGAAGACTAAAATAGATCCTAGCACAATAATACTGATACTGATTTTTAGCACACCTCTCCCACCATTTGGTAAAGTCATCTATACATAAATTAAGTCAAGACTCTTTGAACCTGAAAAATATAAATCAAATGGACTCAAGAGACATTTACAGAGTATTTTAGCCAATAAAAGCTGAATACACTTTCTTCTTAGTGAATCCTGAAACTTTCTCCAAAATAGACCATATTTTAGGTCAGAAAGCAACTCTTAGAAAATACCAAAAAATCATGTAATTCCTTGCATCTTGTAAGGTCATAACAGTTTAAGATTATAAATCAACATCATAGAACCCTGCAGAAACTATACATACATCTGGAAATTGAACTTTTGAATGATAAAGGCATGCCAGAAAAAAATAAGGGAGAAAATTTTAAAAATGATATTATAGAAAGATCTTTATTACTCTCTGCAATTTTGATTTATTTTTAATGTTTAGTTTGGTCCTGTTTCTCACTGGCTTCACAATAGATGCAGAGAACATCTTTGGGCAATTGTGCCTTAATTTTTTCCAGCACATTCTGGTAGGTGCACACGTGTTTCCCTAGATATTTTCTCTTAGAGACAGGAAGATGGAGAGTTTAAACAGTGTTCTGCCCCACTGGTAAGGCTAAGTACAAGGGCAAGAAACCCGGGGCTGACCTGTGGAAAGGCCAAGTGAGCAATTGGTGTGCAGAGGAGTTTCCAGAGTGAAAGTAAAAAGCTCATGTTGCAAATTTCAAGTGAAACACCCTCAATCCAAGATGGGCCTTTGCACAGGACTCAAAAATGTGCCTCACTTCTGCTGAAATGAGAGGCAGTCAGAAAATATGACATGGGAAACCATGAGATTCTTGTATGATCATCAATAAATATCTCTGTCCTATGGAACTTACAGTTCATTGAAGCCAGGAACATATAAAGAGTAAATATTTAAATGATCATATGATAATCAGAAGCAGTATGGTCTAAAAGGAAGTAGCCATTTCTCCTAGAAAAAAGTAGAGGGACTATATGGAAAAGCAATTTAGGTTGATTTTCAAAGATTATTTTCCTGAGGAAGTAGTTTTAAATACCTATATCCCTGAGAGACAGGTTTTTAAGACAGATTCTGGTACATTTTTTTTTTTACTGATTATCTTCTGATACACTAGTCATAGTAAATAAGCCAATAGGTTAAAGAAATCATTTAACTCAGCTTTAAGTGGTAGAAATAGGTTGATAGTAGGGTCCACCTAGGCTCAAATACAGAATCCACAACCAATTGAGCATTTGCCAATCATTTTAGTGTGCTTAATTTGATATGTGACAAAATTTTAGAGTTTCTGCACAAGTTCCAGCCCTCTAGAATGATGGCCTATCTTCCCTTCAACTAAAAGTGTGAACAAACCATAGTTTGGATGATCAAGAGTCTGAGAATAGTCATGTGTAGATAAAATAGGCTACATTATCTTTAATATGAGCAAAGTAACATATCTAACCTCACCCCAAAAAAGAACAAAGCATCTTCTGGCTATAGTAATATAGGTTACTGTATATAATAATATGATATACTTTCTCTTTTAGCAATGTTATTGTTGTATATTTTATAGATTATTAAATTATGAAATAATTTTCTTGATGGTAGTGTAGGCAGAATTGTGTTCTGTTCTGGGCATGAAGAATTGCTGGGTTATTCCAGTTATCATTCTATCACCAGGTTCACTAGCATGACCAATCAGGTGTAAAATATACTTTTTTTTTTCTTTTACTTCCCTGTGTCATGTACTTGAAAATCAAGAAAAAAATATGAGCAGTAGCAACGGTGTCCCAGAACAGGAAGACTCAGTGCTGTTCCGGAGTGTCACAGGCCAGAGTAATGATTCTGACATTTGGGAATAAAAGCTTATGATAAAGCTGTGGCTTCCTTCAAGCATGCTCTAAAGAATGGTGACATTTGTGAAACTTCAGATAAACCAAAGGGCACATCTAGGTGAAAACCTCTTAAGAAGAATAAAAGCCAGAAGACTGTTTCAATGTCCTTGAAACAGTGGAAAGCTGGTGACAAGTGTTCTGCTATTTGGTCAGAAGATGGCTATATTTATCCAGCTACCATTGCTTCAGTTGATTTTTAAGAGAGAAAACTGTATTGTGATTTACACTGGATATGGAAATAGAGAAAAATCTGATCTGCTTTCCCCAACCTCTGAAGTAGCTAATAATATAGAACAGAAAGCTCAGGAGAATGAAAATGAAAGTCAAGTTTCTAAAGATGAAAGTGAAAACTCCTCTAGATCTCCTGGTGGAAATAAAACAAATAACATCAAGTCAAACGCAATTCCATGGAACTATTTCCTCCTTCCACTACTACCAATGCCAGAGTCAGGATTGGGACCAGGAGAGCCAGGCCTAAAATTCAGTAGCCCACACCACCTTCACCACCACTTCATGTTGGTTACCTACATTTCCTTCAGGCCCATCAATAATTCTCCACCCCAACCCCACTTCCGATATGTCCAGATGTCTCTTGATGATTCTGGTGCCTTTGGAACTATGTTACTCTCTTGGTAAATGAGTGGCTACCATATTGGCTAATACATGGGGTCTCAGACAAAGTCAAAAAGAAGCAAGGTGCTCACATTTCAATTAAAGAGTAAGTCTGCCATCATTATAAAATTGAATTTTACTTTTGTATAAATTTTATGATTTGTGGGAAACTGATGTTTTTTGAATATTTTTAAAAATTTAAATGTTAAAAGTTGAAAAGTTAAAGGTATTTTGATGCCCAAACTATCAGATAAAAATTTGATCTACATCCCCACTAAAATTATATTGGTGTCAGAATGTCATCTCACCAAACACGTGCTGGTGGGTCACATAGACAAAATGTACTTTTACAAAAAGAAAAACAAGAAAAAATCCTCAAGATTTGGTGATACTTAGCATTACTTACTAGCAATGGTCAGAAAACCAGGCAGCTTTTTAATTTGTGATGCAATATAAAGTGTACTGCACTATCTATGAAGTGTCATTGTCAAGAATGTTTAACTGAAATCTAATCAAGTCTTTCAGTCTGATTTCCCATTTGCAGGGAGTATGGGAGGTGGAGCAACAAGTTCCATGACATTACTAAAGAAGCTGTCAAACATGTTTAGAATATAAAATGTTATGGAAGATAACTGGCTTTGTTTCTTCAAAATATCAGGGTCAAGAAAGAAAAAAGGAGTTGGGTTGGGTAACTATTCTTGATTAAAAGTTACTTAAGAGACATAGCAGATTAACATAATGTGAGATCTTTTATAGTATTGGGGATTAAAACCTTGTGCAAGCTAAGCACCAGCACTACCTCTGAGCTGTCTTCAGTCCCCAGTGTAAAAGGCTTGAATGCACTCTGGTTTGAAAACCCTTTATAAAAACCTTGAGTTGGGGGCAATGAAAAAAATTTGAATATGGATTGTATTTTAAATATTAGATCATTCTGGATTTTGTGAATTGGGATAAAACTTGTTTATAGAACAATGTCTTTTAATTAGTTCATGAAGCATTCAGGAACAGAATGTTATAGTGGTTCTAAAATATTTGTAAATGGTTTCTCCAAGTGTATTTGTATATGAAGCATATACAGCAAAGTGTTTATCTAACTGGTGTGTATATGGATATTCACTGTACCATACTCTCATTTTTATATGTTTAAAAGTATAAAACAAATATATTTGATTTATAAAAATTAGCAAAACTTTTTTTTAAAAAAGAAAAAAATATGTATTGCTTTAGGGACTCCATCTTTGTTGACAAGATTAAATGAATGAAGAAATCAGTTAATCGACCAGTGGTCACACCTGTACTAAAATCCTGCCACAGAAGAAACTCAAGACTAAGACTTATAAAGTGTATGATAGGTTAGAATGTCATCATTATCTCATATATCTTTGAAGAATTTTCCAAAATGAAACATAATGATTTTGAACACAAAACATGTATTAGATAATATTTAGTTTTATTTTAAACAAAAGCCATATGTAATTTCTTAAAGAGATTAATGATAGATTAATGGATGTAGATGGTATAAGACACATATGGTTTTCCTAGAAATATTTCAAAACAGAAAAAAGGATAAAATTATCAAGGAACTAATGGGTGGTAGTGGCTCTTCTACATCCTGGAGATACGCAGTATGAACAGAGGTAACTGCATGGAGATCTCAGTCTGGTCAGTTTAAAATATAAGCAGGCAAGAACAAATTAGAATAAAAGGGGAAAGAGTGTATATATTGGGTTGGGCACAAGTTGAACACATATATACATTTGTAGCTTAGATTTTAAAGTACTATTCAAATTTCTGAAGTAATACAGAATAAACAAAATAAATGAGGTATATGAAAGAAAAGGACAGGAAAGGGATTTTTTTCAGGCTACAATGTCTCCATAACAGGGAATTATAGCCATGATATTTTTAAGTTTTATTCAGTTTCATATATATGGAAGAAAGAAAGCTGATAATCACATTTGGAAGATGGACATTTCATAAACTGAGTTTTGGTCAATTATATAAAAGATATAGAAGATGATGGGGTTGGTACTAATGGGTATATGGATAAACACCACCCTTAGCATTTCTACTAATCTTTGTCTCTTTGATACATATGAGGTAAAACTCTACCTAGAAATTGGCGCTCAAAGGACCATAAAAAGAAGAAGTAACATAAAAAATCCTAGAAATATTTAAGGATAGTCACAAATGGACTAAACATTACTTCACACCATGTGGTCATCAATGAATTAGATCTCATAAATAATCCTACACATTACTTCTGTTCACAGGAAAGTTTCTCGGTGTAGCATTTTCTTCAGGGCAACACTAACATCTTTATTCCTCAGGCTGTAGATCAGAGGGTTCAGCATGGGCACAATAATGGTATAAAACACAGAGGACACTTTTACTTGGTCCATGGAGCTGACTGCTGATGGCTGCAGGTACATGAATGCAGCAGATCCAAAGAAGAGAGCAACAGCTGAGATGTGGGAGCTGCATGTGCTGAAGGCTTTGGCTCTGCCCTCAGAGGAGTGAATGCGCAGGATGCTGGCTATGATGAAGCTGTAGGAGCTAAGGATGGTCAGGGTGGGGACAAAGATGTTAAATGTGCCAAAAAACAGAATAAGCACTTCATTGACATAGGTACTCGAGCAAGAGAGCTTTAGGAGGGGAAGAAGATCACAGAAATAATGGTTGATCACATCAAATTTGCAGAATTGGACTCTAATCATGCAGCCTGTATGAGCTGATGCACAAACCACACCCATAATAAACACTCCTAAAATCAGGGAAAGGCAGGTCTGGCAGGACATGATGACATGGTAAAGCAGTGGGCTACAGATGGCCACATAGCGGTTATAGGCCATTGCAGCCAACATGTGACACTCTGATATGGCAAAAATGAGAAAGAAGTAGAGTTGAGTCATGCATCCAGGGTAGGAAATGGTATTCTTATCGGACACAAAGTTCACCAGCATTTTGGGGGTGATCACAGTGGGATGACACAAGTCAATCAATGACAGACTGCTGACAAAGTAGTACATGGGGGTGTGCAGGTGAGAACTGAGCCCAATCAGTGTGATCATGCCCAGGTTCCCCACCACTGTGAGCACATAGATCCCTAGGAAGAGGAGGAAGAAGGGAAGCTGGAGCTCTGGCTGCTGTGAGAGTCCAGCCAGGATGAACTCAGTCACTGTGGAATGATTTTTTGTCGTCATGTCCTCTGTTCAGCTTCTGAAGGGAAAGAAAAGAAACAAAACAAAACAAAACAAAACAGCAACAAAGAAACATGGTTGCTGGAGGGATTTCACTTTTCTTTTTATTTACATGGGGGTGCTCTATACCTATGATTTCCAGTTTAGATATCCCCTTAGTGTTTATATGATTGTTTGACCTGGGTCAGTTAAGTAAAATTTGCTTCAATTTAATATTTATTAAGCTTTATTTTCAATAAATGTATTTTTAAAAATTCATTATTAGCCTTGAAACCATAATTTCTTCAGCTCTAGCATCTTAAATCACTATATTAACCCTTACTTGATTCTTTGAAATTATAAATGTATTTTATATAAAAATGTTTAGCCAACTTAAGTGTTTTCAGAAAATTTAATTATTTAGAGAAGTTAATAGAAGAGTAAAACTAGCTGAGCGAAAGGTTGAAGAGAGCAAGCCCTGCCTAAGTTTATCAATCTTTAATAACATCAAAATGACTCCTGACACAGGTGAACAGAGAAGTTATTATTGTCAGATTTTTCAATTTTTTTGGTGAAATTATCAGATACTTTACTAAAATTAAGCAATAGCTACACAACTATTATGCAAATCAGCAGATTTGCTAGAGCAGCTCACAATTAGCTGGTTTGTAGTCTCAGTACTAGTACTTGAGAGAAACAGACTTGGTACTTCTTAATGTCAATGTTCCTGTGTTCATATTATGACTCCATCATATATTAATTTATACCCTTGGGCAAGTAAAATACCTTTATTGTGTTTTAACTTTGTAAGGATATGAAAGAAATAAAAATGTTACCTCCACTTATTACGGTATGCCACATTAACAACACCATTTTCCATGTGTTTTGGGGGTTAGGAATCACTGGTCTATGCTGTTCATATCATATGGGGTTTCTGGTTTAGTTATGGATGTCCTTTTTAAGGAGGTACATCAATAAGATGGAAGCCACAAAAAAAATATAGCTATTAAGAGCTTAGAAAATGTTTGAAGGCAAGGGGATAATTAGTAGAAATTTTCAAATATCCTAATATAAACAAAAGGAAAGAAAATATTATTTGTATGCTGTTTGAAAGATTTAAGGACACATCCTTTATGTAATATAAAGAAATTATTCCAACATTTGAATTCTTAGAAATGGAATGAGCTACTTATTTCTAGATCTAAGATACATTTGACCAAAACCAGATGATGGTCCAATTTCTGGAACATCCAGAGAAATACTCCAAAATTGCTCTTATGATAAAGCCCACAGATTAACAATATCTCTTGTCCCCTCTCCTTTCAGTTCCTGCCATACTTCTTGGCTACACAGGAACATTTTATTTCTTTCAGTTCCTAGAATAGGTCACCTTCAGTCAGCTGTTTAACATTTTATCACCATTTCTTTTACATGACACAGTCTTACCAGCACCTTCCCCTCTGCCCAGTAAGCATTTGCTTCTTTTCAAATAACATTTAAAATTGATGTCATCATGGAAACATGCTCCAGTTCCTTGCAACTGAGTGGAACTTCCTATTCCAGACTCAGAAATAAATACGTAAATTCCTCCCTTTTAGACTCTAAACCATGCTATAATTCAGGTGTTGGACCAAACCTGTTCTCTGTATCCTAAGAACTAACAAAATGGCTGTCATAGTGAGGGAGTTTTTCTTTTTTTAATGTATTGTTAAAAATTGAATAAATAAATTTATTTTCACAGTGCCTGAATTTTCACCATGAATACTTCCAGACCTAATAGTTTCAAAACACAGGTGTGGGATGAAAACACTCACCTTTCTTCTGTTTGAAGCCTCTATGCCAAATTGTATTTACTCCTTGAAAAGCGCACTAATGCAGGTGCTGGGTAGGTACCCAGCATTATGCCGTCTTTGGTGTTAAGAGGGTAGGGCCTAGTCCTCATTCTCAGAGTTATGTTCGTTGTTGGTCTGCATCACTAGTCAATGTCTCAAAACTTACTTTTCAGTTTGTTTCACTTCATCCTCAACTTCACAGTCACCTGAGCAGTTCTGGTTGTTGTCTCCAAAGGTTATTCCTTGATTTACCAATGCCAGTTACCAAATAACACAAAGCACACACTCTAAGGATTTCCATTTCAGGTTCATACTTTGGGGGAAAAAAGGCAATTAACATTGACATTTCCCCAGTTGCTTAATTTTCTCTATCAAGTCTAAACTTAATAATTAGTGTTAATGATTTGAGCACAAGGACATCTATGTTAAAATACAGATTGTAGGGCTGGAGATGTGGTTCAAGTGGTAGCATGCTTACCTGGCTTGTGCGGGGCACTAGGTTCAATCCTCAGCACCACATAAAAAATAAAATAAAGATATTTAAAAAATAAAAAATCCGGATTGTGATCCCACTGATCTGAGTGGGGTTTGAGAGTCTGCATTTCTTATCAGCTCCTGTTCAGTTTTACTGTTTCATAGCCCACAGTATGAGTAACAGGTGTTAGAGAACTAGTTACCTTCCTGACAACTTATATATTACTAATATCAGATATAGAGAATTTATTTATTTGCACAAAATGTTTGATTTTATATCATGTATAAGTGGGTAATTTAAATAATTGATTCATGAATCTTATCTATTAGTAATCGTGTTTTAGGAATCGTGATACATTAGGATTAGTAAAAGTGACAAAACATGTCATTTACATGTTAATTTTACCTGTAATTCCTTTTCACTTCTTATATCTTGCCGGGTTTCTGTTCTTGCGACTAGAAGGCTCAGGGGTCACTCCAGTTAAACTGGGCTAATTGGGCTGCACAAAATAACCACACAAGAGACACAAATACCTTTTTCTTTGGGGTTGCTGTGATAGTTCCTTTGATCTTAAGGGTCCGCAGAAAGAGAGAGAGCTAGAGCACACACTGACCCTTTTATTGAGGAGAAGCTATTCAAATGAGGCAGGGGGTCAGGTTTCAGGGGGCTGAGTCTATCTTCATGATGTCCACTGTCAGCAGGTTGACTGACACCTGGGTAGGCCACACTCAAGGGCACAGTAAGAGAAGGGGACACACACTGCACTTTCATGGAAGATTCTACCCTAAACAGGGCAAGGGGTTATATTACAAAGGAACAGGTGAGCATAGCTTCACCCACGGGGCTGTAGGAAGACAAGCCTGGAGCCCTAGAAGAGCGGGGCAGTCTAGCAGCATGGGTGCCTGATGCCACATTGCCCAGCAGGGGAATTAACTCAGTCACGTGTGAGGTTGGTCTCCCACAATATCTTTATATTTTTTCCTAAAAGAATTCTCAGACTGAATGTGAATCATGAAAATGAATGAGTCTCAGAAAAATATATGGGTAGTTTTATGTCAGGTGCTCTGAGAAAAATAGTGCAACTACATAAAGCATGACTACCTTAAAGTGAATCAGGTATGGTCTGGATTATATTTTTACTTGGACTGAACATTTAAAATCAATAAAGAAATGTTTTTGTTTTGTTTTGTTTTGTGGGGTTTTTTAAGGTATTTATTTTTTTAGTTGTAGTTGAACATAATACATTTATTTATGTATTTATTTATTTATTTATTTATTTTTTTATATGTGGTGCTAGGATCGAACCCAGGGCCCCCCACATGCCAGGCAAGCGCTTTACCGCTGATCCACAACTCCAGCCTCAACAAAGAAATTTTTAATAATCCCACATCCAGGCTTCAGAAATCCTCTTTTTCCTTTGGTGCTATAACAACTACAGCTTCTAGGATTTCTTTCACAGAATACTCATTGTCATTCACACTATCTCAAGGGTGCAGACTATGGTTGATTCTTGCAAGACAGTGCTGGACAAAAAGACTGAGAGAGCTGGAGCTGGATTGAATGCAAATATTTTCAACCAGGATCCCTATGTTATAGGAGTGGACAATTTCTTTTTCACTTTCCCAGATTCTTAGATGGAGAAGAATTTTGCTCTAAAATGGATTATACTCAGATTTTCATCCATAATATTAATATGATTTAGATGATATTTTGGAGCTTTTGATCTAATGAAACTTGGGTTAGATTTTGGGATTGAGTTTGTGCTGTAATGGGTTGAAACTTTTGGGGACCTTGTGAAAGAGTGAATTTATTTTGCATGTTGAATGGAAATTAATCTTTGGGAGAGAGAACATGGGCAGTGATAGACTAAAATGTCACCCCAAAGATATCCAGGTCTCAGTTTCAGAACCTGTGAACACATTAAAAAATGGTCAACCAAATTTTGTGTGGGATTAATTTAAGAATCTTAAGATAGAAGGGTTTGCTGGTTTATCTGTGTGGGCCCCATGTAATTACAAGAGTTCCAATAAGAGGGAGACAGAATGAACAGAGTAGGTAGGAGACAGGACAATGGAAGCAAGAGGTTGGAGTGTTGTGGAGATGGGAACTCAAGTGAAGCAGCTACAACAGCCTCTAGAAGCTGACAAAAGGCAAGGAAAGGGTCTCTCCCATTAGGGCTGAAGAAAGAACCACTTCTGTCAACGCACTGACTCTAACCTATTGAGGTTGACTTTAGAATTATGACCTGTCCAACTATTTGATAATAAATATGTGTTGTTTTAAGTCTCTAAAAAATTGCAGGTTTTTTTTTTTACAGCAGCAATAGCCAATTAGTATGTATGATAAATAGAAGGTAACACACAAGTTTTACATAAAGTTTTTAAAAACAGAATGTATCCAATGAGTATTGATCCCACAGTAGTAGGTAGGATAGTTTAAATTGGAAAGAGACAGTGGACAGGTATTTAGGATACCATGTCAGTTTCCACATATAGGTGAGATTATGTACTATTTTTCTTTCTGTGTGTGGCTGACTTCACTTAGCATATTGACCACCAGGTTCATCCATGATGTAGAAATTTCAAAATCTCTTCTTTCAAAGCTAAGTAATATTTTATGGTGTGTGTGTGTGTGTGTGTGTGTGTGTATTTATAGATAGACAGTAGGTAACAGTATGCAAAAACTGCAGTAAATAATACTGTATCAGATACTGGAAATTTGCTGAGAGTATATTTCAGGTGCTCTCATCTTCCCAAATTAAGAAAATATGTAAAGAGATTAATTTGTCAGAATTTGTCAATTTGATCAATTTTAATCATTTCACTATGTGTATTATACCAATATATCATATCATATGCTTTAAACATAAGCAATTTAAAATAAAATTATACTTGTAGAATGTCCCATGTTGAAATGAGGAGAAAAAAATGTATCCTGAAGATAAAATTAGCATGAAGAAGCAATAGTTTAAAATTCATATTCCAGATATGTCAACATATGATTAGAAACAAAAACTTTTTTGGCATTTTCTTATGGGAATTATAGGATAAAAGAGCACAAACCACATGGACATGGTGTGAATTAGTAATATTTGTGGGACTGAAGACCAGTTGACTCATAAACTGCCACATTATCACTGACATAAAGATATGACAACTTTGTTTGAAATGGGTTTACACAAACAGTTGTAATCATTTAGTATAATTTAAGTCTGTCTAATGAAAAAGTATCTGGTTGTCCATTTTGCTTCCATCAGAACAGACAGGAAAGATTTTGCTTAATTTGATTAGATCTGAAAATAAAAGTGGAAGGAAAATGAAAGACATTCCGAAGACAGTAGCACATCCTATAGGAAAATTAGAATGTTCAGTGCAAAGAAAGGGATGCTTAAGAAGTCCTCAGTCTGCCCCCATTTCATGGGTCAGAGAGTAATGTGAGCTATATTATGGCTACTGGAGCCAAACTTACTTCTTAGTTGTAAGGTTGATCGCCTATTATGATTAGGACTATGGGCAGGTAGTGTAAACTCTGTAAGCTTTTGTTTCTTCAAAGGGAATGATTGCAGTATTATATTACTAGAATTATATTGTAAATATTAAATAGAGTAATGCATTTGAAGTCATGGTTAAAGTGATAGCTCAGAAAATCTCACTAATGATTATTATTGCAATTGTTACATCATATTCACAGTTGTTTTGTTGTTATTTTAAAATAAATCTATGGAACCCCCAAATAAACAAATAAATCTAGTGTGAATTGTGAACAATCACCAGAAACTAAGAAAAAGACTTAGAAGAGACTCTCCTTCAATGCCCCCCAAATTAATTTCATATTTCCCACCTTGAGCCCTAAAAAAGAGTTTCAGTTCTTTAACTGCTGTGCCACCCAGTGTATAACAACTTGTTATACAATAGACCTAACAACCAATGCACTATACAATATTTGAAAGTTTTTTTTTCATTGACCTTTTCTAAATGTATTAAATATCTTGATTTACTCATAAAACAGAAATGCTAGAGCTGGGGGTGAAGTTCAGTGATGGCTCAATGGTAGACCACTTGCTTATATTTCCAAAGCCCTGGATCCAATTCCCAGCACCCTGAAGAAACAAATAAAAAAATAAATAATTAAAAATTTAGAAAATCCCCACTTGGAATATTTTAATTTGTGGGCTGAATAAAAGCATCTGGTTGTAAGGAAAATAAAAAAGAGATACAGAGACAAGATGCAGAGGCAGGAAAGAAAGATGGCAGAATGGCAGAGAGGCCAAGCTGCCAAGTTTTATTTATATAATAGGTTACTTTAGGTCATTGGCATCATTAGTACATAGTGTTCATTATATTACTAGGCAGGTTACAGACTTAGCAACATTATGCAGCTTATTCCTCAGTTATAAACTAAGTTGCAATGTGTTAGGAGCTTTGTGTAGCTCAAAAGAAAGTCCATTGTATAAAATTATTGACATGTGGCAGGTTTAGGCTCAGTGATACATTGTGGTTGTCTAACAAGAGAGTTCCTTATTCCCAGGAGCTGTGCTCCTGAGATCAAGGTCAAGGCTGATAAGACTAACACAGAGCCTCATCATGAAGAACATTGCTACAGCAGCCAGGCATCCTGTGTCTCTGCACGAAAGTTTTCCCAGCAGCCAGGCATGCTGTGTCTTTGCACAGAAATTTCCTAGCCACCAAGCATGCCACAGTCATGAAGTTATCAGAGACCTCAATTCCAAACACAGAACCCCTACATCTGTTAGACAATGCCATAAATTCATTAGAAGTTCTTAAGGAAAGAGAATAAATTCTCTTTCTTCTAGAAATAAAAAATAAATGTTAAGGAAAAGTGGAAATATGTGTATAATAGGCACAACTTTGGTTCTATGTAAAGAGTAAGTTGTTTGTTAAAATAAAAATAAAAATTATATTTGAAGTTCTTATAAAAATGTTCATAAATTTAATTTTGAGATAATAATTATATTTTTTAATTAAATTTACCTTGAGGTACTTGAAATTATTGCAAAATATGGAATTTTTATCTGTTCATTTTTAAGCTTTTTTTTTTTTTTTTAGCAGATTTGGGAAAAAGGGAAAACTAACTTTGAAGTGTGACATGAGGTACTGCTATGGGCCATTGGGATTCAATTATGCCCCCTCCTCCTGGGAGTAGATACAGTTTCCCAAGATGAGGCCCAGAGTGACAGGAAGATGTGGTGTTCTTACAGTCTCTGTCCTACTGGGCAGGGCTAACCACAAGGTAAGAACTCCTTGGTCTGACTCAGATATATGCAAAGTGGGCACCTAGAGTGTGGAGAGGTTTTCAGAGTGAAAGTGAAAAGCTCTTGTTGCAGATTTGAAATGAACTATCACCAATGCAAGTTTGGGATTGGTTTTTGAAGGAGTAACATATGCACAACATATCTGCTGAAATGTAAGGTAGTCTGAGAGAACATGACATGGGGAGCAGGAAAGTTTGGTATAGTCATCCATAAATACTTGAGCATGTATTCTCTGCCTTACTGGAGCTAAGTGTCAATTGAAGAAAGGGAAATAAAGAAGAATAAGTATCAAATTATCCCATAATCACTACAAGCAGAACAGGCTCATAAGAAACAGACTTTTTTTTTCTGCAAGAAGATAGAGGTACTATATGGAAGAATAAGTTAGGTGGAGTTTCAAAGATGTATTTACTGAAGAAATAACTTTAAGTCCCTATAGCAAGAGGGGTACATTCTCCTAAGAGATTCTGGTGCAGTTTTCACTCATTATCACTACTCATAATAGATAAGACAATAGCTTAGAGAAATCACTTAACTCAGTATTAAGTGAAAGAAATAGATTGACAATAAGTTCCTCATGGGCTCAGATTCACAGGCTCCACATCTGGAAAATTTTCTCAGGCAAGGAAGCGCACCCTTCTCCCTTGCTCAGTTCTATATATGACATAATTTCAGAGCTCCCAGGGGATAGCCCTATAGCACTATGTCTCATTCAACTACATTCCTTCAAGTGAGAGTTCAGACAAACTATAGTTTAGACCAGTAAGTGTCTATTAATAAACATATGTAAACAAAATAGGCAGCATTACCTAGAATAAAACCAAAGCAATTTAACTCTCCCCAGCTCTCAAAGAAAGACACATAAAATATTTCTTCTGGGTATTGCAATGCAGATTATTATACTAACAATATTGTGCTCTCTTTTTATTTTTAGAAATTCCATTGTAGTTTATCTTACATATCATATCATGTCCTGAATATTGATACAGCAAATAATTTTTAAATGCCAGTATAGGTGAAATTATGCTCTACACTGGGTATGGAGAATTGTGGTGCTCTTGATTGGGTTGAGTTCCAATTAACATTCTACTACAAGATTTGCTATATTTATTCATCAGGTGTCAAACACCTTTTCAAACATACTGATTATTTTTTAACACTTTTATGACATGAGTGAAAATCCAGAAAACATGAGTACTCAAGAACTCCTTGTTTGTTGGGAAGGGAATATTCAAAAGTTATCATATCTGCACTAAGATTTGCTTCAGAAAGAGCTCAAGACTACTAATTCAAAATCTTCATATTCAATAGTTCAGAATGTCATCATTATCTTACAAATCCTGGAAGAATTCTTCAAAATAAAGCTTAACAAAGTGAAGGCTAAAAAGGCATATATAGCTATTTGAGATTAGTGAGAGTTTAATGCCTACACCATGAGATACACACTTTCTTCTTAATATAAGAAACAAATAAGAGAATTATAAGTGCTTATTGGATGGCAGAGAGTGTTCATATTCCTGGAGGTCTGGCAATGAAATGTGGAGAAGGTGCCCTCATGGAGATTATATCCCTGTACCACTGGACAACAAGCAGGCAAGTACAAACTAGAACAAAAGGCAGAGCAGCAGCTATGTTAGAAAACATAAACATGGCATGTTTATACATTTGTAATTCAGACTTTAAAGTTGTGATTAGGGTGTCTCAGTAACAGAAGAAATAAGATAGATGACAAATGAGGTATATTATGGTTAGGTCAGGCGAAAATTATGCAAAATTAAAGATTACATCTACCATAGAGCTATGATTTTTGTTATTTTTTGAATGGCCAGAATAAAGTACACTGTAATCACTGTTGTAAAATAGTATTTTCTCTTCTTTTTTTCTCACAATTTGCATTACAGTTGTATATAACGATGTAATTTTTTCTGTTAAATATCCATTCACACACACAATATAACACTATGATTTGTCCAACATCACTCCCAACACAAACCCCCTCCCTCCTTCCCTTTCCTGTATTGATTTCTCTTTGATTTTCATTAGGCCTCTGCTCCCTGTCTTTCTTTTCCTTTTTCCACTCTAGTTTCCACATATGAAAGAAAATTTGAGTCTTGAGCTTCTGAACTTGACTTATTTTACTTAATGTGATGGGCTCTAGTTCCATCTATTTTCCAACCAATCATTTAATTTTATTTTTCTTTATGACTGAATAAAAAACCACTGTGTGTACATATTTTCTTTATTCATTCATCCACTGATGGACATCTAGACTGGTTCCATAGTCTGGCTATTGTGAATTGTGCTGCTATAAAAGTAGGTATGCATGTATCTCTGTAGTACAATGACTTTAATTATTTTATTTATAAATATTGAGGAATGGTATAGCTGGGTCATATGGTAGTTCCATGTCTAGTCTTTGAGAAACCTCCATTCTGATTTTCATAGTACTAACTTATAATCCTACCAACAGTGTTCCTTTTTCTGCACATCCTCTCCATCATTTATTGTTATTTGTATTCTTGATGATTGCTATTCTGACTAATGTGAAATGAAACCTCAGTGTAATTTTGATTTATGTTTCCCTAATTGCTAATAATGTTGAACAGTTTTTCATATATTTGTAGACATTTGTATTCTTTTAAAAAGTGTTTTTAATTCATTACTCTATTTATTAATTGGGTTATTTGATTTTTTTGATGTACAATTTTTTGATTTTTGTATATTTTAGATATTAATCCTCTGTCCTAAGAGTAGCTAGGAAAGATTTTTCTTCTATAGATTCTCTTTTCACAGTCTTAATTGTTTCTTTTGCTGTGCAGAAGCTTTTTAATTTGATGCCATCACATTTATTAACAATTAGCATTATTTATTGAGCTTTAGGGGTCCTATTGAGAACGTCATTGCCTGGGACTAAAAACTGGAGTGTGGAGCCTACATTGTCTTTTAGGAGTTACATAGTTCTTCTGTTCTAATTTCTAGGTTGTTGACCCATTTTAATTTGATTTTTGTGCAGGGTGAGAAACAAAGGTCTACTTTCATTCTTCTACATATGGATAGCCAGTTTTTCTAGCACCATTTGTTAAAAAAGGCTATATTTTCTCCAGTGTTTCTTTTTAGCACCTTTGTCAAGGGCCAGATGACAATAGATGTGTGGGTTTGTCTCTGTGTCTTCTATTCTGTACTGTTATGGTTTGGATGTGAAATGTCCCCCCAAAAGCTCATGTGTGAGACAATGCAAGAAGGTTCAAAGGAGGAAAGATTGTATTACGAAGGCCTTAACCCAATTAGTGAATTAATCACCTGATGGGATTAATGGAAGAAAGAGACAATAACAAAATATGTAGTTGTTGCTACCATAAGAGAATATGTGGGAGCTGAACAACTGATGGATGCCAAGACAGATTTACAAATGACAATGATTGCCTCAGGAGACTAACTCAAGTTTTCTGGCTGCTGTTTACAAGAGTACTAATGAAAGCTTAAATGAGGAAGGGGGAGAGAAGCAAATTTATTGCTTGAAAGGGTCTTTCCCTGTCCCCTCAAAAGAATCGTTTTTCCCCCCAGAGTTAATATTGATCTTGAAGTAGGAGGGGTATTTATTATTAGTCAGAATATAATTTTCTTATTTTAATTTTTCTATTTAAATCAATAATTCATATGAGTACACTAGTAAAATAATGTCATTTTTAAACCTGAGATTCCATAAAGAAGGTTGGAAAAAATTGTTTTTTGGGGTTAGAGAAATGACTATAAAATATAGGTAGTAGCATCACCCATAAACTGGGGAGCCAGGAATATTGCAAAGATTTATGTCAAAATATGCATGATATTATTAGTCATATTTATTATTGTCAATCTTTCCCAGTAGAATGATATCTCCTTGTGGGTTGGAACAAATTTATCTCTCATAACATGCCTATTTTCTAGTAGAGTTCTATAAGCTTACTAAGAATTTGCATAATATTTTATATATTATAAATTATTGAAAGTATTTAATTTAGAGATGACACTTTCAGAAATGTTAGCCTAAATGGTTAGTTTAAAATGACATATATGCAATGTAATGAGAATATCAAGGATATTGACCAAATATATTTATTCTCCAGACAAATATAAATAATTTATACCTAAAATGAGCTATGTTTCATACAAAAAAGGCATTATCAACCCTAGTCAGTACTTTGAAGCTTTATAAATGTGTTCAGATGTGATACAGGTTACTCTGCATAGATGGATAATGGGGCATCCTGAACAGGTGCTATCCTCCATGAGTCTGATCCCATAAGTCCAGTCTTACATTTGACACCTTTCTTTCAAGAAATCAAGTAGGAATAGTAATCTCATGACTTGTAGATATACGTTGCTATATCTGGACTGCTTCCTTATAAACCTCCAGGAATTGTAACTTTTTGCTTAAGTAAAATACTCTTTTTCATGGGATACTTCTTTTTTCAAGTAACTTATTTAGGGCAAGTTTCACATCCTTATTCCTCAAGCTATAGATTACAGGGTTCAGTATGGGCACAATAATAGTATAAAACACAGAAGACACTTTTCCTTGGTCCATTGAGCTAACTGATGATGGCTGCAGGTACATAAATGCAGCAGATCCAAAGAAGAGAGCAGCAGCTGAGACATGGGAGCTGCAGGTGCTGAAGGCTTTGGCTCTGCCTTCAGTGGAGTGAATGTGCAGGATGCTGGCTATGATGAAGATGTAGAAGCTGAGGATGGTCAGGATTGGGACAAGGATATTAAATGCACTGAAACACAGAACTACTACCTCATTGACAAAAGTACTGGAGCAAGATAGCTCTAAGAGTGGGAAAAGATCACAGAAGTAATGGTTTATTTTATCAACCTTACAGAATAGTATTCTTAGCATGCAGACTGTGTGAACTGTGGCACCAATCAATCCCATGCTATACACTCCAACTATCAACCAGAAACAGACTTGAGAAGACATGGTTACATTGTAAAGCAAAGGGTTACAGATGGCAACATAGCGGTCATATGCCATTGCAGCCAACATGTGGCATTCTGATATAACAAAAACTAGGAAGAAATAGAGCTGAGTCATGCATTCAGGGTAGGAAATGATGTTTTTCTGCACCACAAAGTTTACCAGCATTTTGGGGGTAATGACAGTGGATTGGCAGAGGTCACTGAAAGACAGACTGCTGAGGAAATAGTACATAGGTGTATGCAGGTGAGAGCTGAGCCCAATCAGCATGATCATGCCCAGGTTCCCTACCACAGTGAACATGTAGATTCCTATGAAGAAGAGAAAGAGGGGCAGCTGGAGCTCTGGTTTATTTTTTAATCCAGCCAGGATAAATTCTGTCACTGTGGTGGAATGGTTTCCTTGTGTCATTTTCTTCTTGGAATTCTATGGAGGAAGTGAAACAAATTTAATATATGTATTTATCATCTCATCCCACACTCAAGTGTGAACCATAATTCAAACCTTTTCATCCAGTTGTGGCCATTTTTTTTCTTTTTTCTTTTTTTGCCAACTGCTCAACTGAGTTTGTAGTTAAAAACCTTGAGATCCCCAAAACATGAGACATGTTAACAAATATCAGAATTTTCCTCATTTGCATTCTCTGATAAAATAGTGGTGATTAGTCCCTGATAATCTCAATAACTGTCCTGGGAACTTTGTTCCAGTAACTCTTCAGGCATTAATTCTAATGAACGTGTAGATTCCTATGAAGAAGAGGAAGAGGCAAATGTTTTTGTGAAAATAAAAAAAAGCATCTATAAAAATCCATGGCTAATATGATACTGAAAAGGGAAAGACTGAAAGACTTTGCCCCAGAGGTAATGAACATGTCAAGATGCTCACACCCTGCACTTTTATTCAACATTATACTAGAAGCTCTAGATAGTAAAATCAGGCAAGAAAATAAAAGTAAAGGACATTCAGATTTGAAAGTAGGAAGTAAAACTATTCCTACTTATAAAATGTTGTAATCTTGTCCATAGAAAAATCCCAAGGAACCAATAGAAAGGAACTATTAGATGAAAATTTAAAAGTTCACCAACATGGCAGAATACAAGGTCTACAGAAAAATTCTTATGTATATCCGTATGTTTGCAGTGAACAATAAAATAATACACTTGAAATGGCATGAAAAAAATAAAATTTTGACAATAAATTAAAGGAAACACAAGACATTAAACTTATATTTACAAAACATCCATAAACAGAATGAAAGAGCTACATAAATGGAAAAACATACCATATTAGTGAATCAATAATATTCAATTTTGTCAAAATAGCAGTACTTCCCAAATTGATCTATAAGTTTAGTGCAATCCCTATCAAAATCTCAGCTTTATTATGACGAACATTTACACACTGGTCATAAAATTCCAAGGATAATGCAAGTGACACAGAATAATCAAAATAAACTTGAAAGAGGAGAAGAACAAACTTGGAGACATCCCATTTCTCACTTGAGAACTTACTACAATATAACTGTGATGAAGTTAGTGTGGCATTGTCATAAGTACAGATATATAGAGAAATGAAGCAGAATTGACAATACAGATACAAACTCACATCTATGAAGAATTAAATAGTCATAAGGATTCATGACAATCAAATATGAATCCAGGTTATACATTAGCTTTGGAGGCCTCTAAGGGAACTAGCTCTCAATGATTTTGGTGATGGCCGTTCAACATAGAGACTCTGGGGCTGTCTTTTCCTTAGGGAATTAAAATGTGAATTTCAATATAGGACGAGCTCACTTACATATAGGTAAAATATTTTTTTTCGACAAATGACACTAGCCCAATTTGATGGGTACATGTAAAATAATTAACTTGGGTGCTTTTTTCACACAATTAACAAAAAAATAATTCAAAATGTGTCATAGAACTAAATGTAAGAGCTAACACTATTACAATATTAGAAAAAAAGCATAAGACTATATCTTTATAACTTTAAATTTAATGATAGTCCTTAGATAAGATCCTAATATTAAAACAAATTTGACAGGGATAAACCAAACGTTTGCTGTGGGCATTCAGCATGTGGACACAAATGTATAGAATTCCTGATTTTCAGAATGACACCATCTTGAGGGGGACAGAAAGGGCTGACTAACTACTGTGCTGCATATGACTGTGTGGGTCCTGTAGGAACACGGTTATTATGGTGTTAGCTCAGAATGGGGTCAGTGAAGGCTTTTTAAGCGAACCTGAATGTAGAAATATAAGTAGAAATGAGGGAGCTCTGAGCAACATTCAAAGTAGGGATGCAATGACCTCACAGTTCCTCATATCAAAATCCCTGGATCCAGAGAAAAAACACCTATAAATACCAGTAATTTCTTTATAAGGAAGAGAGTATCCAAAATGATACCCGAGAGAAACTGTATCTGGTGAATTGTGATTAATTCTGGAAGGGTATTATATGGTGGTGGTTTATAGATTGCAATTATTCAGGAATATTGAATATTTAGATTAAAATAATTCAAACCAAGTATCTACATGACAGTAACAACAAATAGGATTTATTGTATGACACCTCAAATGGAAGCTCTATAGCCATAGAGATATGTTTCATCTCTATATATCTAACCATTAAACGTACCTGGAAGCTGTATGAGTTGAATTATGAAAAAGATAATTTTCTGCCTTCATATTTTTTGCAGAAAGGATGAACAATCATTTTCAGGTAGATGCAAGAAATCACTGTTATATTGTAAGGGAGCTCAACTTCATGAAAGTCCTCTTCTGAGAGTAAAAGGATATAGAATAATTGGAATTCAGATACTCAGTCTTTCTCTACTTGGAAACAGGAATCCAGGTTATACATTAGCTTTAGACCAAATGCTCTGAGGGAACTAACTCTTAATGATTTTGGTGGTGGCAGTTCAATATAGAGACTCCTCGGCTCTGTTTCCCTTAGGGAATTAAAGTGCAGATTTCAATATACAAGGAGCTCACTTACATATTATAAATTAAATGCCACAATTCCTCCTGGTAGCTTCCTCAAAGTACTACCCAAGATACTCACCAAAATGATTTCAATTTTTGTCTAGAGTTCTGATCCATAATATATGTTATAAAAATATAGAGGTGGAAGTTCTCTCAGGATTTCCTCTCATCAGGGATGAGCTGTTGGGATGTAAGAGCAGTTAAATCTTGTTTTTTTTTTCATCTTTCATATGAAACTGTCAATAGCTCCCTTGTGTATAATAATCTCTCTGCTGAAAAAGTAGTAATTATTAGATAAAGGACTAGAAATTAAAGCCTCATGGATATAGTTCTAGCAGGTCTTCATGATAACAACTTCCTATCTGAAAATGATAACTAAAATGTTTAAAACCATGATTTCAATCCTTGTTGTTTCCTGAAGGCTTGGAGCAATAGTTAGTTATTTGTAATTATTAGTGAAAGTTGCTCTGTAGAGGTCTCTGTAGTTTTCAAGACACTTATGGCATCATCTCAGTGAAGGACTTGGAGGTGAAAGGTGTTGACCTAAGGAACTTAGGAAATAAGTAGAGATGCAGGATTAGAGACAAAATGAATTGCATAATTTATTACAGTTGATAAAGATATTTCTCATAAAGGTACAGGTTAACAGGAAAGAACAAATATTGTTCAGTAAATAGTGGCAAGCAGGTTTCATAAAGTGGAAGTTAGATGATTGATGGGGGTTTTCTAGTGAAGTATATGGTGCTGCATAAGAATAGGAAATGTCACTATGAATTGATGCTTAGATCAATGCAGACACATATAAACTGGAGAGATGTAATTTGAAATGTTCATGAAGACAGATTTGCATATACACATTCATCTCCCACTTCATTCAGCTGAGGGAACCAGGGAACCAGAAACAATAACTCCCAGGTAGTAATGAGCACACCCGGCTTCCACAGATGTCCTGGGTTTCTAATAAAGTTCTTCAATAAATATAACCAGAGTTCCTTGAAGAAATGGCTAATGCTAAGTGTAGGCATGGGAGATAGAAAATGTTTGGAAAATTTTGAAGTGACAGAAAGCAAAAAAAAAAAATAAATAAGTATTAAAATGGTGGGAATGTGTCAAGTGTGCACAGGAATCAAATAAAAGATTTGATTTTATTTGATTGGATAAAATGTGGCTTTTTGTATCTGATTTCTTACGATGGCAAAAGCTGGAAGCAGTTGAGCCATAAAATCAGTATATTTGTTCTGGTTCTCAGAACATTCATCTTACCTCAACTGGATTAATTTTGCCTGAAAAGCATAGATAGTTCTTCAATTTTTTTATGCCTGATACTTTTTATAAACTCTTCATAATTTTCATCTTTTTAGCTGCCCAAACCAATGATTGCTACCTGACAGCCAGTGCAGGAGATTATCAATCATAAGGTCTGGGTTCAAATCTTGACCATGTGATTATTGATGTATGAGAGTGTGCAAATTGTGCGAATTGTTTGGGGATCATCAATGTTCTTTATCTATAAGTTTAAAAGATAATATATCTCATGGATTTTTTTTTTTTTGGATTTCAAATGAAATACTGTGTGAACAAGGCATTTTTTTTTAAATTTCAATCTTTCTGCAATGTGAAAAACTGCCACTGCTTCATCTTTAAAAAAAGTATCAAAAAGTTTGGCATGATGTCTTGAAGAGACCTAGACTGTTGGTATTTTTAATGATAGTCCTATTGACATATAATTCATACAGAAAATTCATGCTTTTAAAGTGTAGAAATTAAATAATTTCCGTATACATTCAGAGTACTACAGTATTGACGTAGCACAATTTTAGAACATTTTTATCATTTCAAAATGATTCCTTGTGCCCATTTACAGTTGTTCCGTTTCTGTCCTTCCTTTAGGAATTCACTAATATCTTGTGTCTTTATGGACTTGTCTTTTCAGGATAGTTCATAGAAATGGATAAAATGTGGCTTTTTGTATCTGATTTCTTTCTATTAGCATAACATTTTAAACATTCACCCATTTTATGGCATCTATCAGTTCTTCATTCCCTCTTTTAGGAGGAAATGATATTCCATTTATGGATATACTGCATTTGTTTATTATTTATTAAATTGTGGACATATCAGTTTATTTCATCTTTGGCTATTAATAATGTTGCCATAAAATTAGTTTGTAAATATTTTTGTGTACAAATAGAATATGTCCTTGATTCTTTTGGGTATATACTCAGGGTTAAGGTGATAGATCTAAACTTCTGACACTTCAACTCTGATACATACACACAAACACACACACGCACACACACACACACAATGGTGTATTACTCAGCCATAAAGAAGAATGAATTATGGCATTTGCTGGTAAATGGACCAAACTGGAGACTCTCTCATGCTAAACGAAACACACCAGACTCAGAAAATCAAAGGCTGAATGTTTTCTCTAATATGTGGAAGCTAGTCTGAAATAGAGAGAGAGTGAGAGAGAAAGGGAAAAGTAGGAAGAAATTCCATTAAATAGGAAGAAAGATTGATGGGCTATATGAAAGGCTAGATGAAAAGAGATGCATAAGGGAAAAGTAATAGAATGAATCTGACTTAATTTTCCTCTGTACACATATGAATATACCACAGTGAACCTCACCATCATGTATAGCCACCAGACACTAAACAACAAAACAACAACAACCGAAACTAAAAGTAGATAGCAGAAAGATCAATGGAGTAGAGGGAAAGCAAACAAGGGATGGGGGAGGGGTGGAAAGGGGGTAGTACTAGGAACTGACTTAGAGCAAATTATATTCCATTCTTTTATAATTATGTCAAAATGAATCCTAATGTTATATATAACTAAAAAGAACCAATAAAAAAGAAACCTGGATTTTCTTATATGTTATGTTATCTCAAACATAAAGCTAGATATAAACCTTAGAGTTCAACCTTTCTATAGTAAGAAAACAAAAGAAGAACTAATATCAAAACCAAGTATAGAACCAATCAAATTCTAGTTAGCAGAATCAACTTGATCTAATAGGTTATATTGATTTTTTGAAACCAACTACTTGATACTGAATTTAACAATAAAATATTTATATTTGAGAGTCTTTTGTTTGACTGATAAACTTGATTCTATAGCTCAAGGTATATTTAACCATCATTTAAGCCCTCCTTCTTATGCTTGTTATAATTTCACTTTAAAAAGAATGACTTTTTAAATGTAAAAATGTATCATTTTTACAGGCTGAATAATCAAATTTTAAAGAGAATGCATTTAAAATTTTAAGGAAAGTCATCTACCCAAGAATGGTGCTTACATTAGTAATCTCTGAGGTTCCTTTTAGTTCAAAGTTTCTGTTTAATAATCAAGAATCAAAAATTTGCGAGGCCCTGGGTTTGATCCTCAGCACCGCATAAAAATAAATAAATAAAATAAAGATGTAAAAAAACTTAAAAAATCAAAAATTTATAAACAGTGATGATGTGTTTATGCTGGTTTTTGTTGTAGGCATAGTCTAGATATTTCTCTTCATTTCTGTTCACCATTGGCTTCCAAGTGGTTAGGCATAGCTCTGAACATAAGGAAACTGTAGAAATCCAAGGGCTGCCTACATGAAGATGTCACTTACAAGGAGATATTGAACTCAGCAGTATTTACAGTTAGACTGTTTTCAGCTAGTTTCAGCTGTGCTCAGTCTCTTGTGCTGACCACTGTGGAGAAAATGAAGATGGAATAAATGGCAGAAGATATATGGAGGCACACACCTTATTTGAAAGCACACAAGAACAACAGAAGATGTAAATCCTGAATAGATATTAATCCATTCCTTGGATAGCACAGTACTTCACTGTGGTCTCTCTTGCCACTTGTTCTATGATATTTTCTGTATGTTGTTTGACTATCCTGTGCCCGGTTGTTTCATCACAAAGAAAATAATTCCCTTACATGACATTTAAGGTTTCATTGGTTTTTATATACTTACATCTAAAAGGATATAAGCATTTACTGCTCTGTTTAGATATAGCCAATTCTTTTATCATGGCCCCAATGGATTTTTTAAATATTTTATTTAAAGCAGTAAATTCTATTCTACTTGTTATAAATTCCATTTGTTATAAATTATTGTTATTTCTATTGATTTTGTTGTATGTGTATTTATGTGCAAGTGTGCATTTTTATTTGTATTTAAAGTAAATATCCGTTAGTGCCCTGAAAGTAGCTATAAATGTAAATTAAATCTAACTTTGTGGTTTTATAATGGGGGAAGGGTTGATATGGGATATAATATGTCTTATCATGTGTTGATAGAATCAGCAAGTATCTGGTTAAATTTCAAACATGAGGATCATTCTGGTTGATAAATTGAGCCTATTCATTCCTTCATGAAATTTGCTCTGAGTCTAAATTTGCTTACTCTGGATGTGCTGCTCAGTTTAAGTGCCTGATTTAAATATGCTTTTCACCATGTCCTGGGCAAAGCTATCTCTGACCACTGAAATATGATTGACAAATTTGATTGTTGTTTCTTGGAGGGGAAAGGAGTCTATATTCAGGATATGTATCCATGTGGAGCCTCAACATGAATAACTTTCACTGTTCTGTTATTTCCAGTCAAAGGTATCTAAATACAGTGTGAGTGGCAAGTGTCACTTTTATTGCTAACTCTCTTTAGAGGGGCAGTGTTAGAAGAAGGTGTTTAATGCAGTGGTTTAGGAAGCATCAGCTTCATCATGAACAAAATGAAGAAACTGATGTGGATAAAACTGTCCACGAGCATGTGTGTGTGAAAGAAGCTGTATGATCACATCTGTGTGTGTCTCATTCATAATCAACTTTTCTTGGGAATTACAATTACAGAGAGACTCCAAGACATAAACACTTTAACAAGCTCCCTTGCATTACCTAAATAAATCCCAGTCTTATTAATCCACTTTGCCTCATAACGCAGCTCACAGATGGGGACCAAATACTAGAGGGAAATAATCAATGTCATAGTGTGCATGAGAAGCATCTCATAGGAATGATTCCTTTGAGATTAATTAATATAAAAAGTACTCTTCGTGGTGATTTCCTTTGAGAGATCTTATAGCTTGGTGTGAGTGGCAAGAGAAGATTTTGTAAATGTGTTTCTTGTTAGGAGCTTTCCAATAATTTAAGGAGCAAGGGTTATTTTCTCAATTTTAGCAAATGATGTTAATGGAAAGCATACCCTGGTATCAAGGGTACACATCATCTATTGTGAGAGACATGAGGGCAGAAGAGGGTTTGGGAGTGGGACAAACTCAGGGCTGAATGCTAGCAAGACCACATAGGTGACACTGAGAATACTGCCTAAGCTCTCAGTCTCACTTTTTTGAAACCACAAATGAGTGATAATAACAAATTATTTCTATGAGAATTAAATGAGGTGAGAACGTAAAAGACCAGGCAAAGCACTCAACTCATATTGAAAGCTCTATAAATCTTGGCTGATCACCACCATTTCCTGGTGGTAGCTTTACTTCATTCTGTGCAAACTACAGTTACACTTTTAATAAGGCTCTTACTTGCTTGTCTACTATAAATCCCATTCAATCTAATGTACCCTTTCCTCTTGTGTTTTTGCTTCTGTCAAATTACGTTTACAAATTCTTAATTTTTTTGTAGCAGTTACTAGCAGGAGCATTGATATTTCTGATGTTTCCTGAGAATTTGGGCAAATTAGGAGCTGGGTCATTTCATGACTTCTTTTTTTTTTCTGGCTTTGCATTGTCTTATATTTTTAAAAATTAACTAATTAATTAATGTTACAGTAGAATGCATTTTAACATATTGTACACAAATGGAGCACACCTTCTCATTCCTTAGGCTATATGTGGTTCAGAGTCACTCTAGTAGAGTACTCATACATGTATATAGGGTAATAATGTCTGTCTTTTTCTAATTTCCTTCCCATCCCCACAAGCCCACCCTTCCCCTTACTCCCCTCTACACACAAAAAAATTCCTTCATTCTTCCCTATCCCTTTGCCCCACTATATATCAGCATCTGTTTATCAGAGAAAACATTCAACTTTTGGTTTGGGGGGACAGGCTTATTTCACTTAGCATGGTATTCTCTAGTTCCATCCATTTACCTGCAAATGCCATAATTTTATTTTTCTTTAAAGCTGAGTAATATTTTATTTTGTATGTGTACTGCATTTTCTTTATCCATTCATCTTTCGAAGGGCATATAGGTTGGTTCCATAGTTTCACTATTGTGAATTGAACTGCTATAAACATTGATGTGGCTGCTTCACTATACTATGCTGATTTTAAGTCCTTTGGGTATAAAACAAGGAGTGGGATAGCTGGGTTAAATGGTGAATCCATTCCAAGTTTTCTGAGAAATCTCCATACTGCTTTCCAGGTTGGTTGCATTAATTTGTAGTCCCTACAATAATATATGAGTATATCATTTTCCCCACATCCTTGCCAACACTTACTATTGCTTGTATTTTTGATAATTGCCATTCTGACTGGAGTAAGATAAAAATCTTACAGTAGCTTTGGCTGCATTTCTTTAATTGTTACAGATGATGTATTGTCTTATAATTTGTTAGTTGTAACTGAAGCCCTTATACTAGTTGAATTGACATAAACTGTGCAATTCCAATGTTAATTTAAATAATTACCATTTTAAATTTTATATTTATGTTTTAAATTCTTCTTTTTTTAGTTAGACATGAGAGTATAATCTATTTTGATATATTGATACAAGCATGGAATACATCTTATTCTAGTTAGAATCCAAGTCTTATGGATGTACACCATGGTGAGATTCACTGTGGTAAATTCATACATATACATAGGAAAGTTGTGTCAGATTTATTCCACTGTCTTTACTTTTCCTATCTCCTTCCATTCTCTTCATTCCGCTTTGTCTAATCCAATGAACTTCTATCTTCTCTTTCTCCTCCTTATTATGGGTTAGCTTCCAAACATCAGAAAACACTCAACCTTTGGTTTTTTTGGAATTGGCTTATTTCACTTAGCATGCAATATCTATCATTTTTATGGAACTATGATTTCAAGAATTCAAAATGATTGTGAGAACTATCATGGGAAAAAGATACTTAGCCAAATTTGCTTCAATATCACATAATTATAAATTAATGTACAAAGTATTTTGTATTAAATTAAATTAAAATACTTTGTTATATACAATACTGGATGTGATGGTTAATAGTAAGAGTCAGCATGATTGGGCCAGAAGTGACCAGAATTAGTCAAATATTTTTCTGAGTGTATCTATGAAAGTGTTTTCAATGAGACTAACATTTAAATAAGTAGACTAAGTAAAGCACATTGCCTTCCTAATACAGATGTCCACCTTCCAGTTTTAAGACTTGAATAGAACAAATAGATTAAATAGGAGAGAAATTTGGTGGTTTTATTGATTGATCTGGCACATGTTTTTTTTTTTTTTTTTCCTACTCTCAGACTGAAATTTACAACACTGGCTTTCCTGATTCTCAGGTCTTCAGAGTCACACTGAGCTTATACCGTTGACTCTCTTGCATCTCCAGCTTGCCAACTGCAGACTTGGGATTTCTTAGCCTCCATAGTTGTGAGCCAATTCCTTGTAACACAAACACACACACACACACACACACACACACACACAGTCTTTGATTTATGATGAATTGAATTATCTTTTTAACTTCACAATGGTGCAAAAACAATACATATTCAGTAGAAACTGTACTTTGAATTCTGAGCTTTGAAGTTTTCCTGGACTATCAATATGTGATATGATAGTCTGTCATGATGCTGGGCAGTCACAGCAAGCCTCAGCTCCCAGTCAGCCACAGGATCACCAGGGTTAACCACCAATACTCTACATTGTGCTATGTTGCTCAGAGGATGTTCAGTAGGCTAGGTGTATTAAATGCACTTTCAACTTATAATATTTCAATTTAAAATAAGTTTATCATCATGCAACCTTATCATAAATCCAGGGTTATGGCACTCCTTCCTATAGGTTATGGTTCTCTGGAGAACCATGACTAGCATGACTCATCCACGGCTGTCATTTGTAAATTTCTTAGTGTACGCTAAGCCCTGAGCTAAGCTCTTGTCATGGAGACATCACTTAATAGTCACATTAATCCTACAAGTTAGACAATTTTCATCCTCCTAATAAATTTGACAATACGGTACTCAGAAACTTTGCCTAATGATACACCAATGGCAAGTTGGCTGAGTGTGAGTTTAAATTCAGATTCATCTGACTTTAAAGCTCAAAAAACACTTTTTTAAAACACTATTCTTTGTCACTAATATGCCTGAAGACCTGTTTCCAAAAAAATTGTCAATTGAACACTGCTTTTCTATTGTTTTTATTTTTATTCTTTTTACTTAAAGAATAAAATAGAAAAGAGGGAAGATAATGTATTTATCAAATCCTCATTACCTTCAAATGTCATTTTAGGTAAATTGAAAAACTAAGTCAAGACTTTACAATTCAACAAAATATACTCATATATTTATATTTCTACTAATGAAAATGTAGCATTTTGAATCAGTTGAGAAATTTATTAACAGTCATAACATTTATATATTTAATTCTGTCCCCTGTCAACATAGACCATCACTATTCTTCTCAAAGCAGAGGCTGAGCCCATTACTGCTAGACACTTAATAACATGTAGCAAATGTATAAACTGAAGTCCTGACCATCCATGAAATGTCACCCCAAAGTCATGCTTCCATTTACTTCTTCAACAATGAAGAATTGGACAGTTCTAAACTGTATCTTTGCTTCTCCTTAATATACATAGGTAACTATTATTATTTTTTAATTTTTTTAGTGTATTATAGTTACACATAATAGTGGGGTTCATTTTTTTACATATTCTTACATACATATAATATAATGTGCTCCATTCCAATCTCTACTACTTATATTTTATTTTTCCTCCCTTCCTCCCTGTTCTAACCCCTTTCATCCACTCCATTGTTCTTGATTTACTTATTGTTTTTTCATTGCTGGGGTATAGATATACATAAAGAGTAGAATTCATTGTGATATATTCGTAAATTCCCATCACATAATTTTGTCAATTTCTTTCTGCAGCTCCTCCTCTTTTCCACCACTCCTTTCTCCTACTCAATCCCCTTCCTCTACTCCATGTTCTCCCTACTATTTTTATGAGATCATCTTCCTCTTTTAAAATTCCTTATTTCTCTCTAATTTATGCATACAAGAGAAAACATTTGACCCTAGACTTTCTGAGTCTGGCTTATTTCACCCAGTATGATGTTCCATCCATTTACCAGTGAGTGTCACAATTTCATTGTTCTTTATGGCTCAGTAAAACTCTACTGTATATATAGCCCATTTTTTTTATCCATTCATCGTAACTATCACTGCTAGAAAAAACCAGGATCAACATTCCAACATATTGGCACAGGCAACAGCTTCCTTAGTAAGACTCCTAAAGCTCAAGAAATAAAAACAAGAATAATTAAATGGGATGGCTTCAAATTAAGAGGCTTATACAAACCAAAAAAATTTTTAAAAAATAAGTATATAAAGAACGAGTCTATAGAATGAGAGAAAATCTTTTCCAGGCACTCTTCTGAGAGGGAATTAATGTTCAGAATATTTAAATATCTCAAAAAACTTAACACCAAAAAGACTAATAGCTTGCTAAACAAATGGACAAATTAACTAAACAGATGTTTCTCAAAATAAGAAATGCAAATGACCAACAAATATATAAAAAATGTTTAACATTCTTAGTAATCAGGGAAATGCAAATCAAAACTAAACTGAGTTTTTATCCTACTCCAGTTAAGTGGTAATCATCAAGAATACAAATCATAACAAATGCTGGTGAGATGTGTGTAGGGGAATACACACTCATACATTATTGGTGGGACTACAAATTAGTAAAACCACTCTGGAAAGAAGTACTGAGGTATGGAACCACTATGACTCAACTATTCAACTCCTTAGTATTTAGCCCAAAGAAGTAAAGTTAGCACACTATACTGATATAGGCACATCATTCTTCACAGCAGCTTAATTCATTATAGCAATGTTAGGGAACCAGCCCAGTTGCCTGTCAACAGACAAAGGATAACATTAACTCTTATTCTTGTAGGCAACTTTGTAAATCTTATTTTGCATAATGAGATGATGCTTTATGCCATGATATAAAACTGAAAAACAGAGAAATCAGAACTTAAATATGGCTTTATGTAGGGAAATTATTCAAAGCAAATGAACTTTCAGCTTGGGTCTTGAAGAATAGCTAGAAGTTGTCCAGCAGAGGAATTAAGGTAAGGCAGTCTAGAAAATAAAATAAAGATTTTTAAAGGTAGCATTGTGAATGATTCTATTTTAAGTGTTTTCTGAAACCATCTCCAACATATGTCCTGTGATTAATCTTTTCTGCCTTTAAAAATTTTATATGTTTTCATGAAATATTTACTACATTTTTAAAAATTATTTACATATTTTGCTACCCATGCTTAGATATGAACTTCTTAAGAATAACACCTGCAGACTTTTATAATTCCAGTTTTTTATAATAGCAAGTACTTAACAGATAATGGTTTATTATTAAAAAAATCAGTGAATCAGGCACAATGTTACATGCCTATAATCCCAGGAACTTGGGACTTAGGCTCTAAGTTTGAGACCACCAGACCTAGCACCTTAGTGAGACCCTAAGCAACCTAATGAGAACTTGTCTAAAAAGAAAAAAAAAAAGACTTGGGATGTACCTCAGTACTAGCAAAACAACAACAACAACAAGTACTCAAACATACAAAAAACAAAAAGAACAAGTCAGTGGATGAATAAAATTTCAAAGTGGATATTGAGAAGGTAACAAGGATAAGGCGTAAAGGTGTGGTTCTGGAATACCATGTGGCTTTGAGGATACTGAAGAGGTAGATTGGGTCTGACTGTTAAACTCACAGATAATATACCAAACTTTTTTGTTTTATGTTACTAAATTTGTTGTCAATTTTCATAGTAGTAATATCAGATTAATGACTGCCATTCTGACTGATATGAAAAGAAATCTCAGGGTAGTTATGATTTGCATGTCCCTAATTGCTAAGGATTTTGAAGTCACTTTTGTATATTTGTTGGCTATTGGTATTGCTTTTTTGAGAAGTGTTTGCTTATTTAACTATCCCATTTTTTAATTGGGCTTTTTTTTTGGTTTTAAGTTTTTGAGTTCTTTATATATTCTAGATATTAATCTTTTACCAGTAGAGTAGCTAGCAAAGATATTTTCCCATTTTGTATGCTCTCTCTTTATATTCTTAATTCTTTCCTTTGCTGTGCAGAAACTTTTTGATTTTCTTCCCACATTTTTTAAAATCAGTGCATTATAGTTGTAGATAATGGTGGGATTTGTTGTTAATGTATCTGTATATGCACACAGTATATCAATATGATTTGATTTCATATTGTATACTTTAAAAATAAAATGACATTTGTTGTATATTGAATGTTGAAAAACAGGAAAGAAGCAAAATCAGGAGAACACGAACTCAGAACTGAGGTTCTAAGTTTGAGACCACCAGAGTGGGACCCTAAGCAACTTAATGAGATCTTTTCTGGTAAAATAAAAAGAAAGAAAAGAAAAAAAGACTTGGGATGTACCCCAGTAAGGGCAGCAAAACAACAAGAAGAAGAAGTACCCAAACAAACAAAAAATAAAAAGAACAAGTCAGCGGATGAATAAAATTTCAAAGTGGATATTGAGTAGATGACAAGGATAAGTGGGAGAGGTAAAATTTGCATGAAAAAACAATTGTTTAAAATTCACATTTCAGATAGATCAATATATGGTTAGAAAAAAAAAAAACTTTTTTTGACATTTCCTTATGGGAATTATGAGATAAAAGAGCACACATCACATCACATGGACCTGCTATGAATTAGCTAGATTTGTGGAATTTGTGCTCTTGAGAGCAGTTGACTCATAAACTGCCACATTATCAATGGTGTAAAAATAAGACAATCTTGTATAATATGGGTTTACACAATCAGTTGTAATCTTCTACTATAATTTGAGTCTTTTTAATGAAAAAGGCCCTGGTTCGCCATTTTGCTTCCATCAGAACAGATAAGAAAGACTTTGCTTACTTTGATTTGATCTGAAAACAAAATTGGATTGAAGATGAAAGACATTCTGAGAACAGCAGCATAGTCCTACAGGGAAATCAGAATGTTCAGTGCACAGAAAGGGATGATATGAAATGAAATCTCAGGGTAGTTATAATTTGCATGTCCTCAGATCTGCTCCCATTTCATGGGTCAGAGTGCACTGTGAGCTATGTTATGCCTACTGAAGCCAAACTTATTTCTTAGTTGTGAGGGTTGATCACTTAATACATTTGGGACATTGTGAAAGTAGTGTAAACTCTGTAAGCTTTGATTTCTTCAGAGAGAATGATCATAGTATCATATACTAGAGTAACATTATAAATACCACATTTGAAGTCCTGGGCAAAGTGCATGACAGATCAGAAAATCTCAATAATGATTATTATTGCAATTGTTACATCATATTCACAGTTGTTTGTATTGTTATTTAAAAATAAGCCTAGGGTGGATTTTGGACAATCACCAAATGATAAGGAAGAAGCACAGCAGAAATTTTTTCCCAGGGTGCTTACTAATTCTTCACTTCAGACTTTTAGCCTTAAATGTTACAAATTGCAGTTGTTTAAAGCCATCCAGTTTTAGCAACCAATACACTATGCAAGATTTGAAAGTTTTGATTTTCATTGACATTCACCAAGTGTATTGAATATTGTGATTTACTTATAAAGCAGGAATGCTGGGACTTGGGTTGTACTCTGTAATAGCACAGTGGTGGACTGCTTGCCTAGCATGCACAAAGCCCTAAGATAGATTTTCGGCATCTTGAAGAAAAGGAAGAGAGAGGTGGGGAGGGAGAGAGAGGGAGAAAGAAATAAAAGATCCCAGAAACACTTCGAATATTTTAATTTGTGAACTGAATAAAAGCATCTGGTAGATGATGCCATAAACTCATCAGGAGTTCTTAAAGAGCCAATGAATGAAAAACAATGACTTCTTTTCTTCTGGAAACAAAAGAAAAATGTTGGGGAAAAATGGAAAAGTGTGTATTATAAGAATTACTTTGGTTCTATGTGAAGAGGAAGTTATTTGATGGAAATAAAAATTTTATTTAAAATTCTTACCAAAAATATTCATAAATATAATCTTGAGATAATAATTGTAATATATTTGAAAATTAATTTACTTTGAAGTGTTTGAAATTATTCTGCAAAAGTGGAATTTTAATCTGTTGATTTTTAAATAATTTTTACAGCTTTGGGAGGAACGGGAAGTTAACATGGCATGAAGTGCAGTTAGGACCATGGAGATTCTGTTATGCCTCCTCCTTCTGGGAACATGTGCAATGTTTCCCAAGATGGGTGCCCAGAGGGACAGGAAATGTGATTTTCTTATACAGTCTCCTGTCCTACTGAGTAGGGCTAACCACAAAGGCAAGAACTCCTTGGGCTGACTTGCATATAGGCAAAATGGGCACTGGAGTGTGGAGAAGCTTTTGAGTGAAAGTGAAAAGCTCATGTTGTAGATTTGAAATGAAGTATCCCAATCCAAGTGTGGGTTTAGCTTTTGAAGGAGTAAAAGATGAATCTCACATCTGCTTAAATGGAAGGTGTTCTGAGAGAACATGACATGGAGAACCAGGGTAGCTTTGTGTAATCATCAGTAAATACTTGAGTGTGTATTCTTTGCCTTACTGGAGCTTAAAGTAAGTTGAAGAAAGGGAAATAAAAATGGATATTCAAATGATTCCATAAGTACCACAAGCAGAACAGGCTAAGAAGAAATAGCCATTTTCTCTGGAAAAAGACTGAAGACAGAGGGATAATGTGGGAAGAATGTGTTAGAAAATGAGTTTCAAAGATGAGTCCCTATAGTAAGAGAGGTGCATTCTCTTGAGACAAATTCTGGTATATTTTCCATTCATTATCACTACTCATAGTAACTCAGTCTCAAGTGAAAGAAATAGGTTGACAGCAGATTCCTCCTAGACTCAGATTTATAGACGACATGATTGATAGGGAATTTCCTCAAATTATGCTTAATTTGACATATGACATAATTTTAGGTCTCCCATGGGACAACCCTAAACAACTTATCTCATTCACCTATATTACCTCAAATAAAGGTGTGAACAAACTGCAGTTTGGACTAACATGTCTGTGCATAAACCTATATGAACAAAGTAGACTTTATTACCTGGAATCAAATCAAATGAATTTACCTATCCCCACTTTCCTAAAAAAGGCAGATAAATATATTTTCTGGCTATAGAATTTCAGGTCATTTTACTTAACAATATAGTTCTCTCTTTTTCTTCTTAGAAATTTCATTGTAGTTCATTTTATGTATTATATAATGTACTGAATATCTACATAGTAAAAAAATTTTCAATGCCAGCATAGATGAAATTATGCTCTATACTGTGTGTGGAGAATGTGTTAGCTCACATTGAGCTGAGTTCCAGTTATCATTCTACCACAAGATTTTCTGTTTATTCATCAAGTGTCAACAAATTTTTATTTTTACATCTTTATAACACATGAATGAAAATCAAGAAAAAGTGCATATTTCTCTAACAACTCCTTGATATTCAAGAAAAGAACATTCAAAAGTTATCACATCTGTACTAGAAATTGTCACAGAAGCAGCTCAGGACTGTTCCTTCAAGATCTTTGAAAACTATTGTTCAGAACATCATCATTATTTTACAAATTCTGGAATTATTCTACAAAGTTAAGCATAATAAGGGTGAGGGTAAAAAACATATGTAGCTTCTTGAGATTGATCTGATATTAATATATATGTTATGAGGTACATATGATTTTCTTATTAGTATGAGACAGAAATAAGAAAATCAATAAGGGTCCTTTGGACGGCAAGGTGTGTTCTATATCTTAGAGATGTGGTAATAAAATATTTGTGGGGAGGGATCCTTCATGGAGATTATGGTCCAGTACAGTTGGACAATAATAAGTCAAATGCAAACTAGAAGGATTGAAAATCACTATTGGAGAATTGTATTTTCATTGTGGCTGAGAAGTAAGTTTAATTTACAGTTGAATAGAAGATTGAGGCAAGTTGATGGAGGTAAATTCTTATAAACATTTTTAACAGTTTTAACATAGAACTGAATGCTTTGAAACATAATAAAAATTTTATAAATGTCATTTCTATATATTGTTCCATTAATAAGAAAAAATATAGTGGATATTGTTGTTAAATACCTCACATAATAAAATGGAAATTACATACACATAAGCCTTGTAAAACAGATCAAGCAATACAAATACAATCCTCACATATACATATGTATTATGAGTTATCCTCCACAAAAATATGGATCAGATATTTGTATAGATATATGGATATGAATAGATATATAGATATTTTTCTAGGAAAATAAAATGAAGTAAGAACATAAAAAATGAGTAGCACATAGAAAATTCAGAAAATGTTTTCCTGTAGTTTTCAAAGGGGGGAATAGCCTTCTCTCTGTCATTACAACTTTTAGTTTTATAGGGTGACATAAAGGCGACTTTGCATTGAGGTGTTTCTGTCACATAGAAGGTCGGCTGATGACAACACAAGCACAGTTTTATGCCTTTTAAATGAGAGAAAAGCAACTTAACCAAGGTTAAATTCTCATGCTAGCTTTGAAAGTAGAAGTGTCGCTTTGCTGTATCTGTGGACATAGTGCAAGAGAGAGGAGCAGGGAAGAGCATGATGTTATTTGGAGGTGAACATACTTTTCTCCTTAATGCAAAGTTTTTGAAGACTTCAAAGCTTAGAGGTGTCAGAAAGAATACAACAATGGCCTGCCATGTAGAAGAGGCACCGAAGTGAAAAAGAAACACCTTGTCTCCAAAAGTATGAGAACTTCTTCTAGAAAGATACAAAAAAGAAAAAAAAAAATGTAGATACTGTTATTGTTACCAAGAGCTCAGTTGTAGTCCCTGATGCTAATCCAATAACAAGGACACAGTTTTGGAAAAATGGGGAAAAAAGGTTTTATTGCTTTATTGGCAAAGGAAAAATGCCAGGATCTCCTGTGATTCTGCTCATTGGGGGAATAGAGGGTATTTATAATTTATTTTCTATTCTACTTTGTTATGTGACAGTTCATATTACACATAGAGAGCACAATTTTTCATATCTCTGGTTGTATACAAAGTATGTTCACACCATTCCTGTCTTCATACAGATACTTAGGATAATGATGTCCATCTCATTCCACCATCTTTTCTACTCCCATGCCCCCTTCCTTCCCTTGCCACCATCTAGAGTTCCTCCAGTCCTTCCAAGACCCTTCCAACCCCACTATGAATCAGCCTCCTCATATCAGAGAAAACATTTGGCATTTGGTTTTGGGGGATTGGCTAACTTCACTTGGCAATACATACTCCAACTCCATCCATTTACCAGAACAGAGGATTTTTTAAAAGATGATTAAAAGATTACATTTCAGGTATGCCCTGACATGTTTGCTTTAAAATAAGCCTCAGGGGCAGAGCAAAAAAGCCTTCATTTAAACCACTATTACATTTCCCCACTGTCAATTTCTGCCTTCCATTTCTATGTAAAACTGGGTGGCAATATCTCCAAGCTGCTTTCTGTTGACAGAGGGTAAAGTTGGGGGGAAGTGACTCCCAATCCTTGTTTTCTATCTTGAGAGGCATAGACAATTAAGGTTATTTAGCATCTGGGCAGTTCAGAGGTCCATGGTAGCCATACATAGGTCAGGTATCATGCTAGGACCACAATAAACAAGACAGAAAAACTTTATTTTTTGGTAAAGAATTAGCACAAAAACAATGTTTTAGCCAGTCTCTGAAAACCATGAAGTCAGTAACTCATTAAAGCTTAAGATGGCACTGACATGACTGATTTGTGAGTGGAGGCCATTTAAGACTTTAGAACATGAATACAGTTGTTAGAAACACACAAAGCATTTAGTTTTTATGGCACAGGTGTCCCCTTGAGCTGTAGTTAAGATATGTAATGTCATCTGATTTCTGTAAAATAGCTTTTTATTGTTAGCATTGTCTCTATGTTTAGTAGAGGAATCCCTTTAACTGTCATTTACAGATCTCTTGGCAAAGTTAGTTAGACCTTTTATGTGTCAGACACATTGCTTCTCTTAGACCAACCTGAGGGAGTATTTTGTACAGTTCAAGGAAAGAAGGCAGAAACTCTCTGAAAGAAGGAGCTTCAGCAGCTGCTAGGTCAGTCCCTGAGTCACTCCCTTTACTTACAGAAAAACTCCTCTGATTTAGCTGAAGGGAAATTCACCCAATCTCCTAATTCCCCAGCAGTCACCTTTCAAAAAACTTACCAGATACCTTGAATCCTCAGCATGGAAGGTAGGGAGGGAGGTGTCCAATGTGCTCGACCTGCCCAAGAAAATTGGAGCAGGGGTTGCACTGGGTCCCATCTAGGTTGCCAATTTGTTACCAAAAGTTTGGTACTTGTCCCTGATGCTAATCCAATAATGAGGACATGGTTTGAGAAAAAGGTAAAAAAAAGTTTTATAGCTTTAGTAGCAAAGGAAAAACACAGGGGACTCCTGACCTAGAGGCTGAGATTCTGCCAATCCATGGAAACAGAGAGTTTTAAATGAAGTAATCCAAAGGTTACATTCCAGGTATGTCCTGAAAGGGGACTGAATTCACTTGCTAATTTGGGAGTGGGAGAAAAGGGAAAAACCATGTCCATTTTAAAATAAGCATCTGACAGAACAGCAAAGACTATATTCAAAGCATAAAGTGGACATGGTTAAACTACCACCAAGAGAATATGTGGGAGCTGAACATCTAATAGATGCCACCAAGAGAGACTTAATAAGGGGGAAAATTGCCTCCAGGAAAATAACTCAAGTTTTCTTTTGCTGTTTGAAAAGACATCAATATGAGAAAGGGGGAAAGAAGTAAATTTACTTCTTGGAAGTCTTCTTCCTTGGTCCCTGCTCCCCCAACCCTAAAAAAAAAAAATTATTATTATTTTTTGAGTGAATAATAGTCTTTGGTTAGAAATTATATTTGTCATTAGTAAAAAAAATAATTTGTATATTTAAATTTTCCAATGGAAGAAATATTATATGCACAAGTAAATAACAAAAAGATCATTTCAAACTATGAGATTCTATAATGAAGTTTGGAAAAAATTATCTCTTTGGATTAAGGGAAAATGAGTATAGAATTATGAAGAAAGTAGAGGCAGTAACATCATCCCTAAACTGAGGAGCAAGGATTATTGCTTAATTTACATAAAAGTATTCCTAGTATTATTCATCATGTATATTATTGTCAATCTTTCCAACTATAGTGCTATCTCCTTGTGAGTTGGAACAACGGTCACTCATCACATGCTTCCATATTTCCTAATAGTGTTCTACAAACTTAGTAAGAATTAGGCATTATACTTTGGGTATTACAAATTGTTATGTTTGGTTATTTATTTAAGAGCTCAAACTTTCAAAAATGTTTGCCAATAAACTTAGTTAAAAAGAATAGGTATACAAAATATTGAGAATATAAAAGGATACTGACCAAATATATTTATTCCCAGAATTAAGATTTAAAAAAAAACTTGCCTAAAATGAGGTATATTCAACCCTAAGGAGTGTTTTGAAGGTTTATAAATGTGTTTAGATGTGAATCAGGTTATTTTGCACAGATGGATCATGGCACATCTCAAAGAGGTGCTGTTCTCTACGTATTTGATCCTGGGTAATCCAGTATTATCCTTGGCACCTGTCTTCCAAGAAATCAGACACTAGCATTAATCTCATGACTTGTAAATATATATTGCTATCTCTGGACTGCTTCCTTATCAAACCTCCAGAAATTGTAAATTTTTACTAAAACAAAATACTATTTTTTATAGGGCAGTTTTTTTTTTTTTTTTCCAAGGAACTTATTTAGGGCAAGTTTCAGATCCTTATTCCTCAAGCTATAGATTACAGGGTTCAGCATGGGCACAATAATAGTATAAAACACAGAGGACACTTTCCCTTGGTCCATGGAGCTAACTGACATTGGCTGCAGGTACATGAATGCAACAGAACCAAAGAAGAGAGCAACAGCTGAGATGTGGGAGCTGCATGTGCTGAAGGCTTTGGCTCTGCCCTCAGTGGAGCGAATGCTCAGGATGCTGGCAATAATGAAGACTTTTCCCCAAGGTAATGAACACGTCAAGATGTCCACACCCAACACTTTTGTTCAACAGTATACTCCAAGATCCAGCTAGTGCAATCAGGCAAGAAAACAAAATTAAAAGGCATACAGATTTGAAAGCAAGATATAAAATCATCTTTATTTTTAAATGGCACAAGCTTGTCTATGGAAAATACTAAGGACTCATTCGCAAACAATTATGAGGATGAATTTTAAAGTTCACGAATATGGAGAATTCAAGATCAATAGAAAAACTGAATTGTATTTCTCTACAGTTGCAATGAACAATCAAAAATTGCATTTGAAATGACTTGAAAAAGAATAAAATATTTTGTGATACATTAAATAAAATAAATGCAAGGCAATTTGCCTAAAATTACAAAACATTGTTACAAGGAATAAAAGCCCTACTTAAATGAAAATACATACCATATTCCTGAATCAACAATACTCAATTTTGTCAAAATGGCAGTACTTCCCAAATTGATGCATAAGCTTAGTGTAATCTCTATTAAAATCCTGGCTATGTTATAGCAGTTAATTACAAACTGATTGTAAAATTCCTACAATAATTCAAGGGTCATAAAAAATCAAAGCAAACTGATGAAAGGAGAATAAACTTGGAGTTCTCACATTTCCCACTTGAGATGTTACTACAATGTAACTATAATCAATATAGTATGGTATTGTCATAAGTTCAGATGCACAGTTCAATAAAATAGAATTGGAAATACAAAAATAAACTCACACCTATGAAGAATTAAGTTATTATAAGGTTTTATTGACAATTCCATGAGGAAAAACTTTTTTTTTTCAACAAATGATACTAGGTCAATTAAATTGGGACATGTAAAGCAATTAATTTGGATTGCTTTTTCATACAGTTCACAAAAAGCAATTAAAAATGTGCCATAGAGCTAAATGTAAGATCTATTACTCTAAGAATATTAGGGAAAGAAACACAAACCTAAATCCTTATGACCTTGGATTTGATGGTAAGGGCTTTAGATAAGATCCCCAAACCAGAGGCTAACACAGAAAAAAAAATAGTAAGTTGAACATAATAAGAATGAGGGAAAAAGAACTTTTCTACACGGTTGGTAGAAATATGAATTAGTAGAATCAGTATGGAAATCAGCATGGAGGTTCCTCAAAAGGCTAGAAATGTCAACATCATATGATCCAGCTATAGCACTCTCTGGTATTTATCCAAAAAATTAAGGTCAATATACTATAGTATTGGATGCATCACAATGTTTACAGCAGCACAATTAATAATAAATAATAAAAGAAAAAAAAAGAGGAAAAAAGAAAAGAAAAAAAAAGAAGAGAAGAAGTTACAGACATAAGGCAGGTATGTCTTCAATCCAAACATTTTATTCTATGACTTTTTTCAGAGATAAAAATCAACTAGAACAAATGTGAAAAAATGAATATAACTAAGGAGGACTGAAATCAGTATGGTTGAAGAGAATTCCCAAGTAGAAAATAGTGGTGGAAAATTATACAATTGTAATGATTCAAGTTGATAGTATTGGGCTGTGAATGTGAACTAAAAACAAATTTGACAAGGATAAGCCAAATGTTTGTTGTGGGCATTCAGCATGAGGAGATAAATGCTATAGAATTCCTCATCTTCAGAATGATACCATCTTGAAGGGGACGGGAGGCCAACATTAATTTACTGTGCTGAACATGACTGTGGGGTCCTGTAGGAACATGGTCATTATGGTGCTAGCCCAGAGTGGGGTCAAAGAAGGCTTTTTAAGGGAACCTGAGTGTAGACATATAAGTAGAAATGATTAAGCTCTGCACAACATTCAAATTGGAGAAGCAATGACCTGACAGTTCCCCATATCAAAGTCCCTGGATCCAGAGAAGAAACACCTATAAATACCAGTAATTTCTTTATAAGAAAGAGAGTATTCAAAATGAGGGAAGTGGTAGATACCCAAGAGAAACTGTATCTGGTGAATTGTGCTTAATTCTGGGAGGCTATATTTTATGACGGTGGTATATAGATTGCAATTATTCAGAAAAATTTAATATTTAGATTAAAATAATTTACACCTATTATCTATATGACAGTAACAACAAACAGGATCTATTGTATGAAACCTCAAAGGGAGGATCTATAGCCATAAAGATATGTTTTATCTTTATATCTTTACCATTAAACATACCTGGAAGCTGTATGAATTGAATTATGAAAAAAGATAATTTTCTGCCTTCATATTTGTTGCAAAAAGAATGAATAATCATTTTCAGGTAGATCTATGGAATCACTGTTATATTATAAGGAGACTCAAGTTTATGAAAGTCCTCTTACCTTCTGAGAGTAAAAGGGTCTAGAATAATTGGAATTCAGTTAATCTTTCTCTACTTGGAAACAGAAATGCAGGTTATACATTAGCTTTAGACCAAAAGCCTCTGGATGATTTTGGTGGTGGCAGTTCATCATAGACTCCTGGGCTCTCATTTCCGTATGGAATTAAAGTGCAGATTTCAATATACGAGGAGCTCACTTACATATTATAAATCAAATGCCACAATTCCTCTTTGTAGATTCCTCAAATGCTACCCAAGAAACTCATTAAAATGATTTCATTTTGTCTACAGTTCTGATCCATAATAGATGCCATAAAAATATATAGGTAGAAGCTCTCCCAAGATTTTCTTTCACCAGGGATGAGCTGTTACGATGTAAGAGCAGTTTAATTTTGTTTTTTTCATCATTCGTATGAAACTGTCATTAGCTCCCTTGTGTATAATAATGTCTCTGGGCCGAAAAAGTAGTAGTTTATTAGGTAAAGGACCAGAAATTAAAGCCTCATAGATACAGTTCTAGGAGGACTTCATGATAACAACTTCCTATCTGAAAATGATAACTGAAATGTTTAAAACCATGATTTCAATCCTTGTTGTTTACTGAAGGCTTGGAGCAATATTTAATTATTTGTAATTATTAGTGAAAGTTGCTCTGTATAGGTCTCTGTAGTTTTCAAGGCATTTATGGCATCACCTCAGAGAAGGGATTGGAGGGTAAAAGGTGTTGACCTAAGGAACTTAGGAAATGAGTAGAGTTTGCAACATAGACACAAAATAAATTGTGTAGTCTCCACTCCAATTGTAATTTATAAAGGTAGTTTTCATAAAGTTACAGGTAGACCATTCTAAAAATCATCATAGTTGTATACTTAAAATAAAAACAAAAACAAAAACAAAAACAAAAAAAGCACATTGGTGAATAATGGCAAGTAGGTTTATGTCATGATATAAAACTGATGCAGAGACGTCAGAACTTAATGTTTTAAATAGGGAAATTATACAAAGTAAATGACTTTCCAGCTTGAGTCTTAAAGATAAATAGAAGTTTGTCCCACAAAGGAATTAGGAAAAGGTAACCCAAGAAGGGGGGGAGTGGAGCTAAAGATACAAAAGAGAATGATTGAATTTAAATGTTTTCTGAAATCACCTCCAACATCTGTATAGGATTAATCATTTCTGTCTTTATTGGTCTAGTCAATATTTTATGTATTTTCATTAAATATTTACTATATTTTATATTTTAATTATTTCTGTGTCTGCCAACCATGCTTAGCTATGAGCCTCTTAAGATTCAGAGACCTTTATAATTCCAGTACTTATCATAAAAGTAATTAATATATAATAGTTCATTATCAAACAAGTAGGCCAGGCAGAGTGGCACACCTCTAACCCCAACCACCCAGGAGGCAAATGCAGGAGGATTGCAAGTTCAAGTCCAGACTCAGCAACTTAGCCAGAGCCTATCTCAAAATAAAAATTAAAAAGAACTGGGGACATACCTCTGAGGTATTGTGCCCTTGGATTCCATTCCCAGTACAAAAACAAACAAACAAAAAATAGCAAAAGTAAGTGGATGAATAAAAAAGTGCAAAGTGGATTTTGAGTAAAAGACAAGAAGAAGAGAGATGGATGTAGTGCTGGAGTACTGTATGGCTTTGAGGAGACTACAGAGATAATTGATTCTAGTTATTAATCCACAGATATTATACTAAACTACTAAGTTATTTTAATTTAATTTTAAGTGACAAACAATTATCAAAGAATTAGAGCAGCATCATGTAGTTTGCATTGTGGAAAGATAGTACTTTAGAAATTAAATTAATTATGATCATAACCCATCTTAAGATGTCTGTCCACATTCTTCAAGCTACTCCAGAGATCACCTTTAGAGTGTCTTTGTGGCCTGAGGGATCCCCATGTCCTCTGCCTTAGGGCTGTCTCTGGCCAAAGAAGATTTTCCAACTTTCTTTAATGCTCCCAAGAACATCCACTAATAAATTTGGGGCAATAGTTGATACAAAAATACCCCAGCTTCCTTTGTGCCCAGGTAGAATAATGGAGATCTTCCTCCACCATTTTTCAGAGGATTCCCAATGGGATTAAGCCACAGTTCTTCATAGTGGTGAACCATAAATATATGCTTGATTGGCTGTTCTTTCTTTTCTCACTAATCCCTTACCATGCTTCCTGGGAGTATCTTCCCAATGAGCTTATATCCCAACCTTTGGGAAAATCCTGAGTAGATTTCCTGTTTTTTTCCTCCTCCTCCCTCCTCCTTCCTCCTCCTCCCTCTTCCCATTTCTCCTCCTCCTCCTTCTTTTTTTTTTATGAAAGGAAATCTTGAGGAGAGGTTGATGATGTTACCTTTGTGCTATGCAAAGTTGATATATTTATAAAATGGGCTACTACACTTTGAAAATAATCAATAAATTAATCTCAGACATGCAAATACATAAGTATCCAAACAACATTTATATGAAAAAAGCAAATATTAACAGCAAACATCATTGATATAAGGTTCAAAACCTTGTTATATAATGTTTAGAAACAAAAACATATGAGGGAGGGGCTGGGGATGTGGCTCAAATGCTAATTCGCTCTCCTGGCATTCGCGGAGCACTGGGTTCGATCCTCAGAACCACATAAAAATAAAGATGTTGTGTCCACCGAAAACTGAAAAATAAATATTAAAATATTCTCTCTCTCTCTCTCTCTCTCTCTCTCTCTCTCTCTCTCTTCTCTCTCTCTCTTTAAAAAATATGAGGGAAAACTCAAAGAAAACATAGAATTCAGGAAAATTATGGCATGTAGAAGGAGTAAAGTGAATGGGATCAGGTCAGAAACTACTTGGAATTTTCACTGGCATTGCTCTTTTCCTTTAGTGGGTAGAGGAAATAAACACATGTGTGCTTATTGTATCATGGTACAAAAATATTTTACATATTTTCCCACTAATATTATCTTCTGATTTTTTAATACTTGATAAAACACATTTTAAAAAGGACAATGACAGGTGATTCATGACATCATTATAGGATATCATTGAAATGAGAATTAAATTAATTGTTTAAGCCCTGGAATATAAAACAAAGGAATGATAAGTAATATGCAAGATTGTTTCTCACAAATCAAGCATTCCAATAATGACAGGCATTGTTACCCTTCAACCCCCGTCAACCAGTACACCATGTAGAAATATAATAATGCTATTCTCTTGACTGATTATTTCTGGTAAAGGTAAAATTAGGATTTTTGACCAAAAACTTGCAGTGTGGGTGACTGAGAACATAACTTATGATTGGTTATTCATTAATTTGAGTCAACTTCATTGGGAACAAGTCACTAGGGAGAGCAGGGAATGACTGGTGCAGGGCCTGACCCCTGTGGATATTCCCTTGAAAGCCTCTCTCCAGGGTGTTCCTGTCCTTGTCAGTACCATCATCTGGGCTTCACTTTTAGTGTCTATGTCCTAGTTTTACAGAGTCCGCAGATAAATCAAAACACAGGTCAAATTCAGAACAGGATTTGGCTTTATAACAAATTATGGTATCTTACAGAAATGGTTGGAATAAATGTAGAATCCTTTAAAGAATCTAGAATCTGGGTTGGAGGTGCTGGATGCCCCCTGAGTCATGCTTGAAGCTCGTGAGTATCTCAGGAAGTGCTGCCCTACAGCACTACCTGCTCAAAACATCCTCTGAACCTCTATTCCCATATTCCTCTTCTCTGGCCTCCCTTGTCTTAAAATTTGATTCTTCAATTTCATCTGCCCCTGTGGATTAGTCTGAGGGTTGGGCTACCTGAATTAAGGTTTCTTTGACTGGAACTTTTTCTCAAATGCTTTTGTTTACTGCCACTTATGTGATAAAACCTATAAAAATCTAATCCTACCATGAAAGCCAACCTGGGCCTCCACAGCCCCAGACTGGGCCTGGCACTTCTGCCTCCTGATTGGGAGGACAGTGTTCAGGTTCTACCCAGAGATCCAAGAGCTATCAGAATCTCTCTAAGCTGCTGGGACAGAGAAGTTAATTTGCTTAAGGAGATATGGATGGAGTTTTTTTGTTCAGGATTCTCCCCTAATCCAAGAACAATGTGCTGAGCTGGAGACAAACCCTGAAATCAGAAGCTATAATAAATTTGACCTTCCTGCAAAGACATCTCCTCACAATGGCTCGTGGTTAAAAGGTACCAGCCCAAGAAATTTTCTCTCATTCTCCTCCCCAATCCCTTAAGAGAAAACTGAGAACTATGCTGTTTCTTTCTGGATAATACTCCTCTATTGGTTGGGTCTGGCAGGTTCCTTGGCTGCTTTCTAATTCTGATTTCAATTTCTACCTTGGTCTTAGTGTGAACCCTGGATGTTCTGGTCAGTTGCCCATCTGCTTCTTTTCCTCAGCAGACTCTGACTTTCTTAGTGTCTCTGAAATCCCCAATCCTAGCTTGGGATTACTCATTGAATGATATATAATGAGAAAAATTGGAAAAGAAGCAGGAGCCCATATTTATTCCTATAGATTGTTCTGTTTTGAATGAGCATATGTAGCCAGGAAACTGAGGAAGGGAATCATTAGAGTGGATCCTAAGAGGAATGAGAAGGGTTTGTGATACAGTAAAATTCAAATAACCTGAGATGTATTTCCATTTCCCTTTTAGGCTTTTGTTTACTGAAAAGGAAAAGGTAAACAGCGGCAATAGAAGGATTTTAGGAGGTTCACAGTAATATCACGCAAAAGTTTGCCTACCTTCCTGGACCATGTGCCAGTTCACCCTGGTGGTTACAGGCAGACACATACTGCTGGTTGGGCCTGGCAGGTTCCTTGGCTGCTTTCTAATTATGAGAAGAGAAGATAAAAGAAAAGCCTTTCTTCTGTCTCTACCCACTCCTTTTCTATCACCTTTTTACCAGGATCTTTTCTTCTCTATAATTTTTTTCAAATAATTTCCATTTAATTTGCAGACACATCTGCTTTTTAAACAATATTTTTATGGTTGCATATTAATTATACACAATAGGGGGTTTCACTGTGATATATTCATATATAATGAAATGATATAATTTAATCAAATTCATTCCACAACAAATGTTACAGCATCAGTGTTTCCCAAGCATGATAGTATACTTTTAAAATTCGATCATGAAAATTATACCTGAACTGATTGAAATGAAATATTTCTCATTCATAGCCTAGCTGAACCAAAAAAATCAATAAATAGAGGAAGATAAATCAGAGCAAAACCCTTTTAGTAAAACAAAGAAGCCCAAAACACAGCAAAACAATAGCTGGGACCCAGCAATACTCAGCATTGCCCATTGGTTGTACTGAACAAGTCAAAGACAAGTTCAGATTTTCTAACATGGAATCAGAGCCCAATCCCCTCTCCACGGATCCCTTTATCTCCTCTCTCTTCCCATTCACAAGTTGCATGTCTACCACCAATGCCTATTTCCAGGTCTAAGCCCAAAAGTCAGGGTTTGTAAGTGGTATTGAAGACTGGCATTTCTGCTTCACTGAGAAACCTGCCCAAGGTCCTAGCAAGAAGCATTTTCTTTATACCCATTCTTTGTGGTTCTGAAGTAATAGGATGCTATTGGAAGCCATGAGAATACATCTCTCTCACTTCCCTAACAACCCTTTAGCCAATAAAATAATGGCTTGTCTAATGGTTTGGGGAGACAAACACTGTAGCTAACATGAAAAAACATCAGTGTGAGAAGAATATGAGGTATAGGAATGAAAAAGGATGAAGACAATTAAGACTGAGAAGCAGAAGGTCCATTTTATTTCTGCCTACTGGGAAAAGTTCCCTTTCTCTTTATGAACCCTGTAATGTCCATAAGAAAACATGGAACCCAGTGTCAGAAGACCAACCCTGGAGTCTTCATTTTGCTATTTGTTCTTCACACACCCTGAGACAAGTCACTTTAACTCTCAGCATCTCAGTCCCCCAGGTTGTAAAATGGAGATAATAATAATACCTTATGCAATCCAAATAAAAGTATTTCATCAGCTGTGATGTGTGGCTGAAGTGTTGGCTACTGATCTCTCTCTACAATTATTCAGGAAGGAAGCCCAGCAGGTGGAGGACCTTCCTCATCCTTATTTCTGAGAATGTAAATCAAGGGGTTCAGCATGGGGGTGACCAGATTATTCAGGACCCACACAGTTGCATCCAGCCAGGGGCTTGGGGTTGGCTTTAGATAGATGAGGACCACTGGCATGTAGAAAAGCAGGATGGCCGTGAGGTGGGCACTGCAGGTGGAGAAGGCACAGCGGCAGCACTTTGTAGAGCAGATCTGCAGGATGGAGCAGAGGATGCAGCTGTAGGAGGTGAGGATGAGGAGGAAGCAGCTGAGGGGCATGAGGCCAACACTGATGAACCCCACCATCTCCAGGGCTGAAGTGTCTGCACAAGCCAGCTTCAGCATCACTGGGATGTCACAGAAGTAGTAGTCCACCTCATTGGGATAACAGTAGGGCAGCTGGAAGGTGAGAGTGGTCAGAAAGGTGGTCTGAATGCAGCCCCCAAATGAGGTCCCTGCAGCCAAGATGGCACACACTCTGTGGCTCATGATTATGGTGTAGTATAGAGGGAAACATATGGCAACAAAGCACTCAGAGGCCATCACTGTGTACAGAAAACCCTCAGTGCAGCCCAGAAAATGGTAGAAGAGCTGGGACCCGAAGTCCACGTAGGAGATGGCTCTGCTGTTCTCTGACAGATAGAACAGCATCTTGGGAGAACTCACAGAAGGGAAAAATATGTCAAAAATAGACAGTTTGCAAAGGAAGGAGTACATGTGGGTATGAAGCCAAGTGGAGGAGATAATTGCCAGCAAGATTAGCAGGTTCCCCATGAGGGTGAAGACATAAAAGGACAAAAACAAGATGAAGAGCATGGTCTCCAGACCCTCTGGTTTGGGACTATTAGCAGGACAAACTCAGTTACCACGAAGGGAATCTTCATAGCTGTAAGAAAATCTAACCCTGAGAAGGAGTCTGAAACACCAAAATCTGTACAACAATGTAACATTATTAAGCTTTGACTATGTTTTTAAAAAGAAGCAACTTGACATATGAAAGTCAAGAGCAAAATCTATGTAAAAATTTCAGGTAAAAAGATGTGGCTATTTCAGAGTCAGTCAATCCAATCTTGGAAAAACTATTTTTAAGAGAAATGATTGTTTACTATGACAAGAGGAGAAATTTACATAAATATTCAAAATATCCCCAAGTTAGGAGACTTTTTCCCATAGGTATAATCTTTTTGATCACACTTATATTTTGAATTCTCATATCTTTAAGTAACAAACTCCAATTATCCATTAGACTCTGCAAATAGCAGAAAAAAATAGTGTTAGGAAACTAGGCACTCAATATGAATAATGGCTTTACCTGTTATTCGCCTTACAAAAGAATCTCATAAAAATAGAAGGGAGTCACACAGAGTGGAGGAAGGGGACCAAGAGTGAGGGAGAAAACAGAAGACATGGGGAAGTGTGGGGAAACAGAGTCTACCAAATTATGCTATGCCCATGTACAAATATACCACAATGAATCATATGTACATGATGTACATGTATCTCAATTTTATATATTAATATAAAATTAATGAATGCTTACTATGTTCCAAGCAATGGTTCTGCATTTTAAAAATGTTTTATTTTTAAATATATATATATATATATATATATATATATATATATATATATAA
>NW_026000242.1:537539-558242 GCF_001458135.2 Marmota marmota marmota | reverse complement strand
ATATATATATATATATATATATATATATATATATATATATATAATCATATTTGTATGACTATGTATATTATATATACAAGTTATATTATAATAATCCATTAATTAAAATAATACTAATAATTGCCATAATTATAATAGTAGAAGGGATATGAAATGAGTAGAACAAGTAGATCAAGGAAAGCAGGAGAGGAGAGAAAGAGAAGATACTGGCAAATGACACTCATCAAATCCTGTAATTTTCATGTTAGATTATGACTAATAAATCTCTCTATATATAATTACAATGTACAACTAAAAATTCTTTTAAAAAATCCCCTAAATCCTAAGAAAAATTCTTTCTTTATTTTATACATCTGAAACATAGTTCGTTAAGCACCTTCCATTAATGCTTGTATTTTGTAATTATTTTCAAGTAAATGTCTTGTTAACACTATTGAGTAGACTTATATCACATCCTCTTCAGATTACATTCCTCTAGATTTGATAATGCTAAAATCCACAATTCTATCTCAAGAAAGTGCTCTGGCTCTTTCTATCCCTTTAATCTATTCTACATGGACTATAGCAACTTGAAAATATTAGCAAAATATAGCAGCAGCAAGGAAAGTGTCAAATTCATGTTACTGATGAAGTGGGAAATACGGTGTCTCATGTAGAATAAAAGCAAAGAACACCGCTAATCAGGAAGGTTATACAAGTGAAGTGTGGTGTGGTGCCTGGGACATGTAAGTTCCTATAAGGAAAATGAAAAGTGACACAGAGACAAAATGCAGAGGCAGGAAAGAAAGATGGCAGAATGGCAGAGAGGTCAAGCTGCCAAGCCTTATTTACATCAATAGGTTACTTTAGGTCATTGGCATCATTAGTACATAGTGTTCATTGTATTACTTGGCAGGTTACAGACTTAGCAACATTATGCAAGGTATTCCTCAGTTATACACTAAGTTGCAATGTGTTAGGAGCTTTGTATAGCTCTCAAGAAAGTTCATTGTATAAAGTTACTGTTATGTGTGCAGGTTTAGGCTCAGTGATACATTATGGTTGTCTAACAAGAGAGTTCCTTTATTCCCAGAGTTGTGTGCCTGGGATCAAGGTTGAGGCTGATAAGACTAACACAGAGCCTCCTCATGAAGAACATGAAGATACAGCAGCCAGGCATCCTGTGTCTTTGCACAGAAGATTTCCCAGCAGCCAGGCATTCTGTGTCTTTGCACAGAAACTTCCTAGCCACCAAGCATGCCACAGTCATGTAGCTATCAGAGACCTCAATCCCAAAAACAGAACCCCTACTGGTTTCTCTTCTTCTCATTATTCACTTAGTAATGATAATACTATTAATAATAATTGAATATACATAAAGATAATGTAATAATACTTGAATACATATGTAATGATAATGGTAATAATAATAGAACATACATACACACACACACGTACACACACCCATATAATGAATGCTTATTATGTTCCAAGAATGGGATCACACTTTTAAAAGTGTGATTTATTTTTTAAGTGTACTAATAAGAATAAGTTACCATTATTATTACTATTCAGATCCACAGATAAGAAACTGAAACTCAGAAACATTAATGAAGCTGCCTAAAGTGCATAGATCCTCCTGCCTCGACCTCCTGAGCCACTGGGATTACAGGCATGAACCACTGAGCCCAGCTAGACAATAGTTTTAATAATAGTTAAGGCTTATTGTTCATTTCCTATGTTCTGGCATTGTCTTGTGTGATCTGTAAACACAATCTCTTTAATTTAATACCGTAAATTTATTAGACAGGTAGTATCTCCCCGATATTTTAAGGTATACAATTTAGTCTCTAAGTGTTTAATCAAAGTAACTGGGGTAACTAAGTTGGTTAAAGATAAGGCTGTATCTCAAATCAAAAACAGTATGACTCCTTCTTTGAGTTATAAAGAAAAACAAATTCATCATTAATTGTAATTTTAAACACTCATTCATAAGCAATTTCATCTAACATTTGTGGTTGTTGTAGTTTCCCAGTACATTTTCATGTTGCTTGGATTGATTATTAAAAAATGTGTAAGATGGTTTGTCTTAACCCAATTTTACAAATATGAACACAGGAACTTAGAGCTCTTTCCTAAGGTTAAACAACAGAAGAGCCCAGGCATTCCCAAGCTTAGCTCAGTTTCCACCATATCACTACTGCTTCCTAGCACGACTGCAGCAGACCCTATGAGAGAGGATTATTATTAATCCATTCATTTTAGGGATTTGGATAAGTGTTCTGTATATCCTTAGAATAATTAGTGTTTCCCTGAACAAAGTATGGGGGAGAGATGGGGAAAAAGGCGGCAGCGGGGGAGGGAATGTGTTAGCTCATGGTCTGTTCATGAGGATCAATCTCACCAGAACATTCAATATATATTTCTCAAGAGAGCTCTCTTGTCATGAAACAATTAGTGGGTAAATTTGCAATCGATTTGCATTATCCTTTTTAGGAATTAAGGCTTCTGAAACCCAGATTGTAGACTTCTACTTCATTCTAAGGTCTGCCATCATCTTGAAGGTTTTCAGCATACCCATGGAGACAGCCTACCCAGTTTCCTGATGCAAAGCTTCTTAACCTCCTCAAATTCAATGACTTTAGCTGTATTTTATCCTTCAATTTTACACTCCCAGACATGATAAGCCTTTTATCATGCAGAATTGTGCCATTTATAAAAAATAAACTAAAAAATCTTACTTTTATAATATTCATTTTTCCAGTTTCTTACATAGACATTCTTATTTTACCTGAACTTTGACCTCATCTAAAATATATAAGTCTTGATTTCTCTATTTTTCCCATATATAAACTTCCTTTCATCTTTATTCTGTATGCAATCTAAATATCAAGTCCAACAGTTGCCACTCCATTACTGATATTTTCAACTCCATATTGTTAATTTGCTTTCATCACACCTATCTAGCAAACTCCCAACATTGAAATTAGCCCAACTCTCTACTTGCTCCATTCTTATGCCAAATCTGCTGAGTAATGCTAACAAGATTCACATATACTATGGTTCTTTTTAGTAGTTTGGTTCCACTACATAAATTGAGATACTGGACCCTCTTCTACACAAATGTTTCTACTTCTCCCTGGGGGAGAAATAGAAACTTTCCAACGAACTTCAGGGGCTATTTTTCTTTTGCTTGAGTCCTCTCTTCTACCACTCCCAGTATCAGGTCATGACAAACACCAGCCATCTGGGAGATCATTTACCATATCATTGATAAATTAGCTTCAGATTTAAACTGGTTTATTTTGGAGGGGATACTGGGGATTGAATTCAGGGCACTCGACCACTGAGCCACATTCCTAGCTCTATTTTGTCTTTCATTTAGAGACAGGGTCTCACTGAGATGCTTAGCTCCTCACTTTTGCTGAGGTTGGCTTTGAACTCAAGATCCTCCTATCTCAGTCTCCTGAGTCTCTAGGATTATAGGCGTGTGCCACTGTGCCTGGCAATAATTTGGTTTTTTGATTCTTCTCTGTACTTCCTATATTCTAATATCCTTCCATATTAAATCTCTCTGCCAGTGGGCCACATTTTAGCTCCTTAGCACAGAAAAAATGTTTAACATTCACCAGACAACCTTGAATGTGGAGGCACAAGGAAAATGAGACAATTTCAGGTTTTCACAAGCTTTTCCTTTAAATAGTATGCTCAGATATCCAGGACACCTAGTCTCTGGGAGTCTGAATGGGATAAACTCACCAGTAAAACACATTCTTGGCCTCCTACAGGCATCATTGTACAGAATTGGCCTTGGAATCTGCCTTAAACACCCCTGAACTGGGTGTTTAAGCTCCTTGTTTATAGCAATAAATTCTGTAAAGGAGCTGATGTCTCCAGATTCAATGCTGATCTTCAACACGTCTTCTTTATCTTTAACTAGGGTCTCACTGAAACCCAAGTCTTTTCTCTGGTCAAGGACTTTTTAGCAAGATGGTGAATGGTGAATCTAAGAGAAAAAATGAAATAAAACATTCTGAGACTTACAGAAAACACCCACAGTTACTTTGGGTTCTAAATGTTAGGAATGGCAAAAGGAAGAAAAGTTCAGAGAAGAGCAGAGACAAGACTGAATGTTTTATAAAGAAAAAAGAAAATGTAGGGAAAAAATTAAAGACAAAATCAAGAAAAGGAACCCAAACAGCAAGGATGACAGAAAAAAGAAAAAGGGAAGAAAAATGAAGAGAAATGTGGCAAAAGAATAGGGAAACTGAATTCTTACTTGGCATCTGGCATGGGTTGTAGAGAAAATGTCAGCTTATGCTTAAAACTCTTGTTCTGGAGCATGTACTTGAGGCATACTTCTCCTGTAGACTCAACTGCCTAAAAATTAGAGAAGAGAAGTGATGGAAGGCAGAAATGACCAAATGATTAGAACAGTGGCACCTCCTCAGCTCAGCACATTAAAATTTCTAAATAGCCATCAGATAGCCCAGGAAGTCAGAGACTTGAAACGATGGGGAAGATGGTGGGCTGGCTCTCCCTGGGATTTGCAGTCTTGCTGAAATGTAAATCTACTTACCAACTTTATTGAAATTGTCAGGGCAGTTGCTAATCTGCCTCACCTGCATTTTACCAATGAGCAGGGCATATATGATTAACCTCTGATCTTTAAACATGGCAGTTGGTTCTGAGGAAAGCATGGTAGCAGGCACACCAAGAGGCAAATTCCAGCTCAGAGAGATACTGCATATAGCTGTAGAGAGTGGTTCAAGGACATAAGAGCCTGATGGAAGAAAGGGAACCAAATAGGCAGAAACAAATAAGGATGAGAAGGATACCCACAATTAACTGAATGTTTATTATGTATCAGGTGCTGTGTGACATAACACATGTTATACCTAATTATTAATACTATCTTGGGATGTGGGTATTCTCTCTTTTGCTTTACACATGAGAAAGCAAAGGTTGAGAGATTTAATAGCATAAATGTGAATGAAGATATACTAGGGGAAGTTGATATCCAGATAATGGAACTAAAGAAGACAGAGCAGCAACAGGGAAAGAAGAGTTTAGAACTGGGTGCAGTGGTGCACACCTGTAATCCCAGGAGCTCAGGAGGCTTAGGCAGGAGGATTGCAAATTCAAAGTCATATTCAGCAAAAAGCAAGGTGCTGAGAAACTCAGTGAGACCCTGTCTCTAACTAAAATACAAAATAGAGCTGGGTATGTGGCTTAGTGATTGAGAGACACTGAGTTCAATCACCAGTACCAAAAAAAAAATAAAGAAAAAGAAAAGAGGAGTTTAGAAATAGAACCAGAGATATCTCCTTGTGTGCATTGATAAGGGACCATCAATTTTCCACTAAAAGAGGTCCTGAAGCACAGGTCTGGAGTCTCAAACATGATAGCCAAAGCTCTTAGTTTCTCTGAATTTGTTCTCAAATACAAAAGACTTAACCTCTTTTAAATTTTTATTTCTGGTCTTCCAACTAATTAGGCCATATTCCAGATGTACAGTGGACACATTTGTATGAGACCACATGTAGCTCTGCTAAGGACAAAGCCCAGGCCTTTGGGAAAACGCACACTGCAGGCACGTTGGGCTCCTGCCCTTACAGCAGTGTCCCCTACCCTGCTGTGTACTTGGTCTGGAGTGCCCATCTCTGGACACAGGGCTTTTCCCTCAGTTTGAACTGCATCCTGTCCTTACCTGTGATGAACTCTGAAGTGCTCCCTGTCACCTGGGCAATGCTTTTTATTAAGCTGGTGGAAATTCCTTCTCCAATGCCAAATGAGAAACATCTGCAATTATAAATAAATGGAGGTAGACATGGGCACTCAAGAGTGGACTTACACAATTAACAAGGAATGGTGACAACTACAGGATAAGTTAATCTACTTCCCTGATGAGAACTGTAATAGAAGCCATTCACTGAACATGTTGTATATTCAGGGAACTTTAAAATAACCTGAAATTAGTAGTAGAATTTAATAATGCTGAATCTCTGGCATCAGGTTTCTCTTCCATTTCCCACATAAAGAACTGGGTACCTGAAAACTTAACAAATCTATCCACATTCATTTCCCAACCAAATGGCCAACATGGCACTAAGCATTATGCTGAGCAGAGCATTACTCTGACAAGGGAAAGAAAATATATAAACTTTTTCTGTGTACCTTCCTGGTACTATTATGGTATAGGATCTGTCCAGGAAGGCCATTCTTAATATGTGGCCTTCTGATTTTCCGTTGAAAAGATCTTACTGTGTCCTAGTTTGTGTGCACCAAAACAAACTGAACCTGTCTGATTTCCCAAATAAATGTATCTATGAACAGAGAATGCCTTGGTAATACTAATATAAACAGCAGGAAAAATAGTTTCCATTGTAAATTAATACTATGGATTTAGATTTACATAACAAGTCTTTTTTCATTTGGGTCAGTGTGAGTCATCATCCTCAAAACTAGTGACATCACATTAGGTTGAATGCAATTAATTTGGTATCATTCTCTCTGAAGGCCAAATTCTGCCAGCGTCTTGATATCCTCACTGCTACTTTTCCAACATGAACTTTGAACTGTCCCCTATGCTATATATATAGTGCTTACATGCATAGTTTTTCATTATTTGCATGTATGAAATAAAAATTTAAATGTTTTTACTGATCAGAAATCTCTACATAGAACTCACTAAAATTTTCTGTGTAGATGAATATAAGATAATAATTATAGTAATAGTAAAAATTTATACAATACATATTTTGTGTTGAGGACAATTCCTGATGTAAACACTGGTATCATGAGGCTGTAGGTTGCAAGTGGCACCATTAGGGTCTGGTCACCCCAGCAAAAATCACATTCAGATTGTTCCTATGTTTCTCGTGGTTAAACTGAACTTTTTAAATTACACTAAATGTTTCAGCAACTTCTCCATCTGTGAAGACAAAAAGCTGTATAAAGAAAGAAAATACACATTAAACTTTAAACTCATCGTAAGGTATCAGAATTTGCTCTTGAAAACTCTAATTGTTTCATTCCAGAGACTCCAGGGCTCTTCAAACAGGCATGCACTTCCCCTGGCACTGCACAGCGTCCTCACAGGTCTGTTTGCAACTCTGGGGATTTTCAGCACCTCCACACACTGACTTTGTCAGAAGCTTTTGGGCAATCCACAAAGGCAGTTCCCCTGTCCATCAGATTGAGTTAAGTATTATAAAATAGAGTCTTCCAATTATACATCACATTTTAAAACTCCTGCAGTGAAGCTCAGGGATTGATTTTTTCATTTCCCTGCGTCCTTCTGTTAAGTCTGTTCCAATTCCTACCCGTAGGGGGTGACCAGTGATGGAGGGCTTCCTGTAAATGTTCTGAAGTGGTGCCAAGATTTCAGTGCCCCCTAGGTCCTTGCTCATGAGCTTAATTCTCTTCACCACCTCCTCCATTGTTTTCTGAGTAGAGTTCACACTCTTCCTGAAAGAGACAAATACAGGGATAGAACAGAAGTTGGACATTGCACATAGTTGAGAAATCCAAATCAAATAGTAATCCCACCTGAAATCCCCAAAGCATAGATGAATTCTCCAGTAATATCTTTAACAATCTAATCCCTTTCTTTAAAGGATTAATTTTCTGGTCTTTACAGAAACTTATGGAAAGAATTTCTCATAGGAAGATCCAAATTGATAGTTGTTGAAATAGCAGCCTATAGGCAAACTCTTGAGCAGCAGAATCAGTGTTTCCTGAAGGGTAGAGAGGGTAAGGATAGAGTGAGAGGACCTTCTCAGACCCTGCCAAGCCAACTCTTGGGGCTGTAGCCTGTCGGCTTGGTTTCATGCCACATTACCTTCCAAGGCCTCAGAGTGGTCGTACTAGCTGCTGCTCAGGTGGAGAATAGACCTACACCTCCAAATGCACCCCACTTTAACTCCTCAGATTCATCCTCACTTGTCTACCTGACTCAGAAGAAGAAACTAGATTTACTTGGGCTGCCTCTATGCGTGACTGAGACTGGTTCTGGTTATTCATGGTGCACCACATACTTCCTGAGCAGTCCATAAGGAAGACAAATTCTCCACAGGTCACACAGATGCCTCATCTTCAGGAATGTCTGGATAGAAACTCACCATGACAGAAGGATCTCCCTATACAAAATGGATAAAGATCCTGCGAGAAAAAAGGGCAAGAATCTTAAAGCATCCAGGAATCAATTATAGTGAACTCAATAATGAACAGAAAAATCTCAAATCTAAATTTCTGTGTTTGATTCTTATGCAGTATTAGCTAATAAAGGGCTTTGGCATGTGAGGCATAAAAAAGTAAGGGAAGAATAATCAACCCTTTAAACAGTGTCCCTGGAAGCTATTTTCCTGGAAGCTTAGCAAATGAGTGAGACAGAATTAAATCCTTAGAAGCCTGAGATTCAATATGACTATGGAACCTGTTTCAGTTTAATCCTTTATTCATGGGATACTCTACTAATCAAACAGGCTACTGAATATAGTAGGTATCATTCACAAAATATTTGATAAAGACTAATTGAAAAAATGATGTATATACAATCCAGACATCTGGTTATACAATGCAGCATTGTTTTGATGAGTAAGGTAGATTCCTTTCTGTGACAAGGGTTTTGTTGGGCTGCCACTGTCCTGAGACGTCAGAAAGGTTGAATAAGAATGATGGGAGTTAGTACATATGAACTGTTCAGAATACCACAAGATACATGGTGAGCACTGCATGTGTATTGTCTACTATAATTCTTTCAGCCTCCTTCAAATTATCTTTAACTTCACCAATCTTGGCTTCCTTGTTTTCAAACAAGGTTTTTCAAACCTTAACCCTACCCCTTGCTATCCCCAGTTTCCTCATCTGAAAAATCAAGGTATATAATATCTACTTAATATGATTGTTTTGTTGGTTAAGTAATACAATACCCTTATGAAACTTAGCTGAGGACTCAACTCATATTTAACTCTTAATAATTTTATAAAATTATTTCTAAAAGTTATTTTTATACAGTTATTTTTTAATTAAATTTTAATTTTAAAAAGACATCATTCCCTTAATATAGTAAATTCTTCTAAATTTTTAAAAAATATGTTGTGCTTTCCCCTCTATACTGGTATGCTTCATGAGGCACAACAATAAAACGTTTTTATTGAGCCAGGTTGCCATTCCAAGATTTCATTTGCTTCCTTGTGGTTAAGTGTACAGCAAATCAAATCGACCAAATATGTGAGCTGCAAAGCTGCACCTGAATATCATTGCTGGAAGAGATTCATGAGACTGATAAGTATGTCCTTGATGTCCCTCTTTGGGCTATAGAACTGACCATGAGAGTAGATAAGAACATCTGAATGGGGCCTAGAAAAATATCAGACAAGAAAAGAGACAGAGATCTCAATCCTTAAATTGAACATTATGAAATAATGTTCTGAGAACCAATCACTAGTAACATATTTCACAGGTCTAAAGAGCTCACCAATAGGAATCAAACACAGATAACTAATGTACAAGGCAGAGAGTGCAGCTTCATGAGAGATGAACTGGTTATAGCAAACATTTTTGAGGTTGGGACCTCATCATGGACAGCTGGCCCTAAGGAATTATGGTTGCCAAGTGAGGCCACCCAAAGAATGCCACTTTGCAAGTTCAAGTGTATGAAATTACCTTGGCCACACATCAGTAATGAGAGCCTGGGATGGCTTGTGGAAACTGACTCCAGAGAACTGTCTTCACAGCGGTTGTAGTTGTATAAGCATGAGTCTAGTCCCAACCATGTCACTGTGAATGTGACTGTCCCCAACAATACCTCCATTCTAACCATGTGGAAAATGCTGCTAAGTGGAGGTATCTTTCCAGTAATACTTTATGGTCCCTGCACCCCAATACAGGCAGCCAGGAAGGCCCAAGAGAACAATAGACTGACTTGGTTGTACCAATTTTTGTTATTATGAAAAGCACATATGTGTTCAGGAAGATTTAGATAATAAGAAAAATTAGGGAAAAGTAAGAAACTGAACTTATTAAGACACTAAACAGTATTAGAAATTAATAATTAGGGCTTTATAAAATTTTAGAGATGAATACTGGTGATTGTGGTGAAAGATAAATTAATTAAGGTCACAGAACTGTCCACTTGAAATATTTAAGGTGTTAAATTTTATTATTTGTCACAATTTAAAAAAAGAAAGAATTTCAGGAATATTACAGGTAGGTATGAAGAATCTATCAATAATGGTTATTCACTGGAATATAAAAAGAAATTAAGAAACCAAACATTGTCTTAATCTAATCCCAATGACTATGTTCATACTTCCTTTTTTAAAAAATGTTTTTTTCCTATGGCATATGTTATTTTATAGTGGTAACCTGCTTGTGAGACTTATTTATTACTTCCAGTTACATGGAGGCCTTTCTTCCAAATTATTCCAAAATGCCAATGTATAATATTTCAGTAGCTACATATTAACTTATCACATTAATGAGGGCACAGCATAGTGAATGAAATAATTTAAATCATTTAACACTTGATGTTATTAAAATTGTTATTAAAGTGTATCCAGTGCATATTTTTATTTGTATTTAGATTTATTTCCTTAGGTAACATTCCAAAAATTGCAGTTACCAAATTGAGCATTTATTTCGATATATATGGCAAAATTTGTCTTGAAAAGATCGACACAGAACATTTTGTTCACAAGTGCCAAACTCACTATACCTTTTGTAACATGAAGCATTATACTTGCAAATCTTTGATATTTTAAAATATAAAGATGTCATATGCTCATTTTTATTTGCATTTATATCTGGACTGCTCACTGTTGCATGTATATAAATGCCTGTATTTTCTGTTATGAATTATTTGTTCACATTATTCATCTAACTACTACTTAAACTTGCCTATAAGACAATGCCACAGCGTACTCCCAAGCCAATCTCTTTGCATGCTGCAGTGAAGCTCTTTCAATATTTCACTTGAGTAGGTTTAGCTGCTATTGGATAGAAAATGGAAGTGAGGATATTTGAGAGTGATTCTAAGACAGTCATCTGCCAAAAAGTGAGTACAAAGGGAGAAAAAAAATACCTGGCTTCTTCTCAGGCATCCCCATCTCCTCAGATACTCAGGGGCTGTGTACTTCTCTGTAGTAAATCAGGAGTTCCACATCCCTGTTAAACTTGTGTTCTTCAGCCAAGGAAACCTGAGTTGGGGACTATCAAGGGAATCAGGTTATAACCCACTCTCTGCTGCCTGGATCTGAGGTCAGAGCTGAGGGCCACAAGCTTCCTCCACCAGTGAGCATGACCAGGAGCAGAGGGAGAATCAGGAGAAGACTCAGCACATTAAACCTGGGTGAGGAGGGAGCACAGTGCATCCCCTCTGGGTTAATAGGGAAAAGTAAGGACCACCTGGGAAGGGCTGGACAAAGTCAAGACCCAAGGAATAGGGTCCTGGCAACAACAGTCCTCTCTTACTGATTATCTGAGCAGAAGTCTTATCATCTGCAAGGAACTCAACAGCACTCAAGGGGCAGTTGGAGTGGACCCTCTGGATGCCATGCTGGGAGCTGATGGTGGCAACCATGCTGATTGTGTAGGGCCATTCCTCCAAGGGGACTAGAGGAGTTTTCATATCAAGGCAACTGTCTTTAAGATGTTCTACAAAAAATTACTTTCATTCTGTTTTCCTGTCTAATAGTTTTGGCACACCCCAAAATGAAGAAAAAAAAATCCCCTATTATGCCACCCCAGTATTCAAAGGGGAGAAGGTCTCACCAGGGATTTAGGATGGCTGGGAGCACATAGCGTAGGGCCCCATCAACGTCCAAGGGCAGCTCCTGAACATACCTCAGGGTGAACTCCACATTTGACCCAGGCTGGAGGTTCCCCACATTGCAACAGATCTGGAGTATGAGTCCTCCTCCAATAAGTAGGCCTCCTGACCCTGGGATATGGCATCCTCATAGCTGTGTTGGGCCTAAGGAAAATAGGAGGGATGGGAAAGAAAGGTAACAACGAATGAGAAGACAGGACTGCAGAAAATAAAGACTGTTAGAGAAAGAAATTAATGGGTCTTCTCAATTACACAGCTGGAGTTTGAATGCCTCTAATTGATTTATCCCTAAATGATTTCAGGAAAATCAGAATTTAGATGTGAGTGAAGGGAAAAGAATCCAACACCAGCAATTTTTGTGAAGGTGCATTTGAATCAGATCTTAAAGAATTCACATTAATCATTAAGGTTAAAGGAAGGGAGAAGACAAAGAACCCATCTCCTGTACCTCCATCTTGTCCTGTAATTCTGCCACAATTTTCTTCCCATCCACCAAGTCCTCGAAGCTAAAGACATCAAAGTCTTCATCCATTGGGTACATAAAGGAGGCTTCCAAAGGGACTTTCTCCTCATTCTCACAGTTTAAGTTTGCAGACACACTGGCCACAAACTCATGGATGGACAATGTTACAGAGAAGTTCTTCAGTGCCACTGGGGATAGGTCAGGTTTCAAGAGTTCCACAAGCTATAATAGAAGACCTCTTGCAGGTCAGGGATTGGGCTAGCACTGGTACACAAGGGTTGGACATCAGGCTTACCTGGCTCCTGTTGGAGAGTGATTAGGCCGCAGGAGTCCTCCATGTTGACACGGTGATCTGAGGAAAAGACACATCATGAGCAGAGTGACATATTGGGAGATATGCATCCAAATATTAGTACATTATGAGCCTCCCTCTTGCACAAGAATACATTCAGGAAGTTATGGTTGGATCTAGAACAAAAGGAGGAGGGAAAGGGGACAGAGTCTGATAGTTTGGCTCCTTCTAAATGACAACCCTCCCCAGGAGTGGGGGTGGGTGATGCTGTATGATTCAACAAGGTTCACTAAACAGGAAATTTTAAAACCCTTGAGGCTACTTAAAACAGCAATTCCACTTTTTCAAAAGCTCAAAGTGCGTTTAATACACTGTTCCCTTGGGAATATTGAATGGATCCCATGGTAGAACAAAATGAGAATTTTAGCAGTTTAAGAGCAGACAGGCTGTGGTTTTGCACACTAACACATAGCATCTCTGCTTACTGACATTTAACCATAGAGATTTGAAGCGGCTAACAAGTAGCTGTAACAGATAACTGCAGTAACAGAAGCTGGAAAAAAGTAGTGGGAATAGAACAATCCCCCTTTAGGCTTAGTGCCATAAAAATCCCTACGCTATGTGAGCTGAGTCCCTAGATTGTTGACAAACTTATACCTATATAAGAAATGTAGAATGCACCTTCCAATAGAATTGCACCAACTCCCTTACCTTGATGTACCCCAAATTTGCTTAAGTATAAGAGTATAAGCCCTATTATGCTTGGGGCTTAGACATTGGCAATTATCCCTCTGAGCTGTGGTGCTACTAATAAATTATTGCTTCCAGATCTTCGTATTCTGACCCTCATTTCCCACTATACTATCATAACCTTAATCTCCCTTGAAATTTGGTATTATCTTTCCAAAATAATAACCATCAGACCTTCATTTCACACTTGGATTGATATATGCAAAGTTCCTACATTAGTATTTTTAAACTGGAACAGATACCAGGATTGTTGCTGTTGTCATTTTACTATTATTCAATAAATATTTATTGTTAATCATTATGAATCATTCTATTCAGACCCCCATGTAAGAAGCATCTTAAGTCTCCTAGACCTTGTACCATATGCCTTGTGACTTTTCTTTTACATGTCACAGTTCTTTTTTTAATTGCTATATCCAAATTATTCTAGTATTCAAGTAGTGTACATGCAACATGTCCCACATTTTAAATCAGACTGTCCTAAACATTCCTATCAAATTTTATAATCATTTTGGAGGTACATTCCATGTAATTTGATACATATCAACAGAGATACATCTTATGTACCAAAAGCATGATTTAATGGCAATTCTTTTATCCAGGGGGCCCACAGGTGGGTTTGATCCTAATGCTGAATCCTCATGCTCCTGGGAGTCATTTTGAGTCCATTCTGCACTGGATCATGTGCTAGCTTGCCTCTCCCTGATCTGACACAGTGTGACTTGGTCTGCCATCTCCAGGACCAACAGGGTCTTTAACTAAAAATAAGACTTAAAGAGTTAAAATGGCACCAACTGGAGCTCAGAGCATGCTGGAGAACAATAGCACACATGTGCTTATCCAGAGCCCTGGATAGAATATAGAGAATGCCATGCTTACCTAAGGGACCTGCAGGCACGAAAACAGGGGCTCTTTCGAGGAACAGCTTTCCTTCTGGAACGATCCCTGCCCAAGCTTTCTGAAGCATTGGGTAAAAATATTTGTAAACTCACTATACTGATCCAAATAATTATTTAAAGCACATATTAGGGTGATGATTTTGCTAGTGATGAAATACTTGTCTACAACAAATAAGACCTAGAGTTAGATCCACAGAATCACAAACATGCACACATACCCACCGACACACACGCCCACACCCAGAACAACAAACAAACATAACCTCCACTTTAACAAAATTGGAAATCATGCTCATGCTGATTATCCATGTGATATCACTTGTATTTCCTATGCAACAAGCCCTGCTATATAAATCCACAGCAATAACCAGGTTCCTCATTCCAAATCTGTTATTACAGACAATTGAATAAAAACAGTGCTTTGTAAAACACCCCACATGTTAAAGCAACACAAGAGGAAAGTAGCAGGTTAGAGAAGAGGAGAACATGCTGAGGAAAAGGGCTTCCAGGATGATCCCTAAGTGGGATAGGTAGAAGAGTCTGGGCTAAGTCAGAGAAAGAACATCTAATAACACCCACAGGAAACTTAAGGCAGTAGATTCACACAGGACCAAAGCAAACCAAAGACTGAGAAAAATCCAAGCTCTCAGCTACCCAGGAGAGAGAGCTTCTCTCTCAGCCTGGGAGCTCTGTCTGGACAGGATATCAGAGATGTAAGAGTCTGACAGAAGCAGTCACAGGCAGGCAGGGAGGGGAAGAGCAAGAGAATCCAGTAGACCACACCCTAACAGCCTGTTATGAGAAGTGGAAAACCTGGGCCAGCCNATTAAATCTGGATCAAAGAAGTTCATATCAATATAGAAAAATCTATGTAGCGTATATATGTGTATGAAAGACTCAGTTTGATTTGGTCTTTGTGATGTATTTGTCATGGCAATTTTTTTCTTCTTGCATCTGTGAAATGAGGATAGTGGTATAGCTAATTCCCTGGGTTGTTTTTAAGATCTAATTGATCTTAATGCATGTGAAAGTAAACACACACACACACACACACACATACATATACATAAAGAGTAAAGCAATGCATAAGAAGAAGAACAAATTTGATTTTATCAGTAGTAAACAATAATACATATATATATATATATATATATATATATATGACTAATTATGAGAAAGGATGGTCTATTTCTCTGGATAGAAATCATATGTATATAATATTTATATATTTTATATATATTATATATTTCATATGTTTATGTATATATATTTTTTCCCTCAGCTACATCTTCACTTTATTGGCTGAAGTTTCTGGCAACAGGAGAAAAAAGCTGGAAAAATGAGCAGCATTCATCCTCTGATCTAGCTGAGTCACAAGCTTAGAAAAAGAAGTCTGCTGCAGACCAGACACAGAATCTGCTTGGAAGGACAGAATCAGGGGATACATATATGTTGCTGGTTATTGTAAAGAGAAATAGGTCAAATGACCCTGAACCTGGCACAATAACAAGTAAACAGACCTTTATATTTATTAAATCATGGGTGCATTATATTTTGAGTTTATTCACATTTGTTCAAATACAGTCAATAGTTTTACACTTTTCAGATAAAATATTTAATGAGTCCAATGATCAAACTTTTATTAGAGAAACATATAATTCATTCTTTTAGTCAACATGTATTTACTGGGCTTCTATACAAAACAGAAGATACTATTCTGCACATTGGCATTTGGCAAAAAAAAGACAAATTCTTCTCCATTTGGAGCTTATATTATAAATGGAGGGAAAAATCAATAAACAAACAAATAAGCATAAAGTAAATATCTGATGGTAGAAGTGCATCAAGAAACTGAAACCAGCATGCATGGCTCAGCTAATGAACATGTTCTGAAACATATTTCATTGGGCAATTTCTTTATTATTTATCAAAAGTGTACTAACACAGACCCAAAAGTCCATGTCAATTACAGGACATGGGCCCTTGATGTAATCAAGATATGCATCAAACATAAGATGTATGAGGCTCCTGCTGGTATATAGTAAGGTTTTCTTTTCCTAAATGGTTTTTATAGTTGTACACTATAAACAATGGTAAAGAATATAATATGGTAAATGTATAAATCAATAACATAGTCATTTATCATCTCTGACAAATACTATGTAGCTTCCATAATTTATTGTGCCCTTCTTGTATGTGACTGACAGCACAATAGGTTCATTTATACAGCATTACATATGATGCATCCTTCTATGACATTAGGATGGGTATGACACCACAGAGAAATAGAAATCTTTCAGCTTTATAATTATTTTATGGGACACCATTAAAGATGTGCTATTGCCTGTGGACAGAAACCCTTTTATGCAATACATGAGTGTAGTACATTACAGAACAAATAGAGGCTACTTCAGATGCGGAATCTCCACATCAAAGTCTGTTCTTGTGCTTTGGCCTTGATAGGTATTTTTGAACATTGATCCTCACCTTCTTTTCATATTAGTAGGTATCCTAAGTGAAACCAAGTCTATGGCTATTCCAAAATAAAACATTTTCCCATCTTTCTTAAATCCAGTGTCACCTTATGATTAAGTTCTGGCCCATGGGAAACAAGAACCACAAGAAGTAAGAAAATAAGTAGAAATTGAAAATAATCACAGGACAGGCCAAATCCTGACATCTATAGAGAACAAAGGGTGTCCATGAGATATGAACCCAACACAGAAAAATGGGATGGTCAGGAAGGATTCCAAAGCTTTTTGATATCCAATATCTTGAAAAGAAACTTGATGACTGTGCACTATTTTGTAATACCCAAACTCCCTGAACATTCAGTATTTAATTGCTTATGCTCAGAGGGTTCCTGCTTCAGCATATATTATGAATAAGGCTTCAGAGGGATCATGAAAAGGCAGGAGGTACAGTTTTTAACTCCAAGAATAGAAGATGATCAGTTGCAAGCAAGTGTGAGGATGTTCAATACCCAACCTATCTATTCTACATGAAGAAGTAGACCACATGATATTTTAATGAATATCTAAATTCTTTTCATTTGGCCTGGAGTCTAGCGCCAAAAACAAATTCATTGCAACAATTGCTCTCTTGGGTTATTAAAAAAGGTTTAAATTTGGTTTTGGTCAAAAGCAATCATTTTAGAGCATTTGAAAATTTGATTATGATAATAAATCATAATAAATTTGGTATTCTAGAGATACAACTATGAACATATTCTTCTGTATCTGTATAGTATACTTACAAATCTGTTAAGGTAGATCAATTTTAAATATTCTTACCACAAATACTCTTTTTAAATACAAATTTTTACAATGCAGAAAACACAAAAATGTTATATTTAAAGATTTTAGTTTTGTGACTCTAAGGTTTCATGAATTGCATAGTTAGAAATGTTTAAATATACTATATATACATCTTTATATAAGATGTGACTTTCCAAAGAACACAAAAATAGGAAGGTGGAGTGTGATTGTGACAGACACAATACCAGAACACTCTTTGTCACCAAATCACATTGTACTCAATGAGTTAACCCCACCGGGAATACCTCAGATGGGGGGAATGAAGACTTTTCTCTAAGGTATCTTCTTTGTCATCTTCACCCTGCTTGGAGATGATTGATCTTTATAGCATTCCTTTCTTCTTCTACTATTGAAAGTCCCATGTATTTATTCTTGGGATTTCTATCTATTTTTGACATGTTGTTCCCATCTGTAACAAATAGGATGTATTTTATCTCCCTGGCCTGAGCCACACCATCTCTTACAGAAGTTGTGAATACTTGCACATTATTTTACCCCAATACAATTGTCCACGTATAAATGGACATTGGAAACAATGTCCACCTAAATGTTAAAATATGTAATCCTATTTGTGGGGATTTGAATAACTTTCATTTTATTTTTTGTGTTTTTTTACTGTTTTGCAATGAGTTTGCAACATTTACTTTTTAAAAAGCTGTTTTCAAGAGAAGGAAAGAATATTTCAGACTGGGGTCAAATGAGAATGATAAGGAAATCTAAAAAAATGAAGTGGAAAAAAATACAGAGTAATTACTCCTGAGGAAGAAAAGCAGAGTCATTTCGAAACCCAGTGGTGTAGTAGTAATTATGTTGGTTCTACATTATGCCTAAACTCATTTACAAGAAAATGTTCTAAAGCCACAGAGTGGGGTTTATTATTCTCCTACCCATTTGTTGCTCTCCTCTGTTGGTTCCTACCTTGTAAGCATTCCTAGAGGGCATCTGTGGGAGGCCCATCCAGATAAGAGAATTGAAATCTGGTTTTAGTGTACTGTCATACATAGAAACTTAAGTAAATAAACATCTGCTCTGATGCTATCATATGAAGCTAATGCCAGGCTTTTGCCCTTTGCCAATTGCATTTTTTTTAATTTTGTGTCTATTTTTCTCCTTTTTTCCTGAACAAATATCTCAAAATTCTGTAGTTCAGGGATCTTATTTATAAGCCATAAAGAGGAAGAAAAGTACTGTGCATTTTCTCTGGTATAGGAATTATTAAAAATTTGAACTAATAGAAGTGGAGAGTAGAAAGGGGTTTATCAAGGACTGGGGCTTGCTAAAAGGGAATATTGATCAAAGGACGCTAAATTTCAGTTAAATAGGGGAAACATGTTCAAGAGATCTATTGCACAATAATATGATTAGAATTAATAAAATTGTACTGTAGCCTTTAAAATTTTTGAGAGTAGATTTTAAATGTTTTCACTACAAAAAAAGGTAATCCATATATTAATTAGCTTGATTTAGTCATTTCATAAGATAATAAAACATTAATAGTTACCTAATTAAAATGAATCGTCTCTTTTTTGATAAGAAAATAATTCTTCATGCCAGTCATGGTGCTCCAAAATTTAAAGATAATCAAGGATTGGACTGGGGGTGTGGCTCAGAGGTAAGGTTTCTGCCCAGTATATGCCAGGCCCTGAGTTTCCTCTCTCATACTGAAAAGGAAAAAAAAAAAAAGAAAGAAAGATAAATAGGATAGTATAATTATCTAGTTTTACATCATTTTATCATTTGTTTAGTATGTAAGAAAAACATTATTAATTTTTAATAATGATTCCAGATTCCAGATGTTTTCAGAGTGGTGTAGCTATCTAAGGCACTATATGCACTAAAACTTGATCAGAAACTTCACAGACAAAAGTCCTGAAAAACAAGCCAAATGCCAGCTCCTTCCATGATTTGGGGCATTTATAAACAACAGTGGCATCAACAACAACAACAAAAACTCTCTTTATTACTTACTTTTTCCTATCTCTGTAGATTTCATCAGAATTTTGAAATCTAAATAAGACTGTACAATATTTTTCTCCCAGAGATAGTTTACATTTCTTGAGCCAAGGGAATATGTCTAACCCATTTTACAGTTCACTTGCTATCTCTCTTAGCAAGTGATTAATATATGGCATAATTTGGACTCTAGATATTTGTTGGAATAAGTGGAATTCATGTACATGTAAATAAACAAATGAATAATTGTATTCATTGAAGCATTAGGTCTGGTACCCTCTACCCAATATTTATTGAATATTCATAACATTAACATGGAAGACACAATATATGCCACTTAGTACACAAGGCAGACATTTCAAGTAATAGCTTCAAACTCATAATGGCCCTTCAGCATATTTTCTACTTGTCTGTCTAGGCAGTAGCCCCTCTCCATACCATTGAGCACTGCCCATATTTGTTCCCCTGGACCCTGGACCCTGAACATAGGGCAAGCGTATGACTTAACCAAGGACATTGTACTGAATTTTAAGTTGAGTTCCACAAAAGCAGAGGGCTGTGAACCTGAGTCATTGCACAGCCTTGCTGTAAAGCTGCTTCATAAAACTCTAAGGGCCCTGGAGCTGCCTTGTTCCCACACTTACTGGGCCTAGCTTTTCATCAGTTTCTTTAATTCTCTCAGCTACTGCAGTTGCTATTGCAATAGGTCAATTCTGGCAGTATTGTGGAGTAAGATAATGTATAAATGATCTATTAAAAACATTAGCACATAAAAAAGCACTAAATAAAAACATGTATACGTAAGTATGTGCTATATAGGTATCAGATCAACCTTTTATTCCACAAAGTATATTTTACAAAGGAAATTATAATAATCTCTCTCTCTTTCTCTTCATCTCACTTTCTCATTTCTGAGCTCCAATTATACCAAGTACTTAATTGCACTCTTGCACAATGAGGTTCCTGACTTGAAGGATTAATTCCCAAAGGAAAACAAGGTTATTAAAATCTCCTGTGTTTATGAATTGTTGCAGTTCCTGGAGTCAGACAGGAAATGACTGTAAGGGAACTGGAGTACCCTTAGATATGTGGCATTCTACATGAAAGTAGCTAAAAAAGAGAGTAATTCAGGATCCTTATTAGCAACCTGTAGGCTGCTGGTAATTGAGGCAGGGGAAGCTTCTTTCTTCTAGTAGGGAGGAAACAAAAACAACATT
>NW_026000242.1:511921-535031 GCF_001458135.2 Marmota marmota marmota | reverse complement strand
AGAGAGAGAGAGAGAGAGAGAGAGAGAGAGAGTCTTTGATTTATGATGAATTGAATTATCTTTTTAACTTCACAATGATGAAAAAACAATATATAGTCAGTAGAAACTGTACTTTGAATTCTGAGCTTTGAACTTTACCTGGACTATCAATATGTGATATGATAGTCTGTCATGATGCTGGGCAGTCACAGCAAGCCTCAGCTCCCAGTCAGCCACAGGATCACCAGGGTGAACCACCAACACTCTACGCTGTGCTGTGTTGCTCAGAGGATGTTCAGTAGGCTAGGTGTATTAAATGCACTTTCAACTTATAATATTTCAAATTAAAATAAGTTTATCAGCATGCAACCCTACCATAAATCCAGGGTTATGGCCCTCCTTCCTATAAGTTATGGTTCTCTAGAGAACCATGACTAGCATGATTCATCCATGGCTATCATTTGTTAATTTCTTAGTGTATGCTAAGCCCTGAGCTAAGCTCTTGTCATGAAGATATCACTTAATAGTCACATTAATCCTACAAGTTAGATCATTTTTATCCTCCTAATAAATTTGACAATACCTACTCAGAAAATTTGCCTAATGATATACCAAGGGCAAGTTGGCTGAGTGTGAGTTTAAATTCAGATCCATCTGACTTTAAAGCTCAGAAAACACTTTTTCAAAACACTGTTCTTTGTCACTAATATGCTTGAAGACCTGTTTCCAAAGAAAATTCTTGTCAATTGAACCCTGCTTTTCTATTGCTTTTTCATTTTTATTCTTTTTACTTAAAGAATTAAAGAGGGAAGATAATGTATTTATCAAATCCTCATTACCTTCAAATGTCATTTTAGGTAAATTGAAAAACTAAGTCAAGACTTTACAATTCAACAAAATATACTCATATATTTATATTTCTACTAATGAAAATGTAGCAATTTGAATCAGTTGAGAAATTTATTAATAGTCATAACATTTATATATGTGATTCTGTCCCCTGTCAACATAGACCATCACTATTCTTCTCAAAGCAGAGGTTGAGTCCATTACTGGTAGACACTTAATAACATGTAGCAAATGCATAAACTGAAGTCCTGACCATCTGTGAAATGTCACCCCAAAGTCATGCTTCCATTTACTTCTTCAACAATGAAGAATTGGACAGTTCTAAACTGTCTCTTTTCTTCTCCTTACTATACATAGGTAACTATTATTATTTTTTATTTTTATTAGTGCATTATAGTTACACATAATAGTGGGGTTTATTTTTTACATATTCTTACATAGATACACATAAAGAGTAGAATTCATTGTGATATATTCGTAAATGTCCCTCACATAATTTTGTCAATTTCTTTCTGCAGCTCCTCCTCTTTTCCATAACTCCTTTCTCCTACTCAATCCCCTTCCTCTACTCTATGTTCTCCCTGCTAGTTTTATGAAATCATCCTCCTCTTTTTAAATTCCTTATTTCTCTCTAAATTATGCATACAAGAAAAACATTCGACCCTAGACTTTCTTAGTCTGGCTTATTTCACCCAGTATGATGTTCCATTTATTTACCAGTGAATGACACAATTTCATTCTTTTTTATGGCTCAGTAAAACTCTGCTGTATATATAGCCCATTTTCTTTATTCATTCATCATAACTATAACTGCTAGAAAAAACACAGGATCTACATTCCAACATATTGGCACAGGCAATAACTTCCTTAGTAAGACTCTTAAAGCTCACGAAATAAAAACAAGAATCAATAAATGGGATGGCTTCAAATTAAGAGGCTTATACAAATAAAAAAAATTAAAAAAAATAAGAATATGAAGAACGAGTTTATAGAATGAGAGAAAATCTTTTCCAGGCACTCTTCTGAGAGGGAATTAATGTCCAGAATATTTAAATATCTCAAAAAACTTAACACCAAAAAGACTAATAGCTTGGTAAACAAATGGACAAATTAACTAAATGGATGTTTCTCAAAATAAGAAATGCAAATGGCCAACAAATATATAAAAAATGTTTAACATTCTTAGTAATCAGGGAAATGAAAATCAAAACTAACTGAGTTTTTATCCCACTCCAATTAAGTGGCAATCATCAAGAATACAAATCATAACAAATGCTGGTGAGGTGTGGATAGGGGAATACGTTATTGGTGGGACTGCAAATTAGTAAAACCACTCTGGAAAGCAGTATTGAGGTATGGAACCACTATGACTCAACTATTCAACTCCTTAGTATTTAGCCCAAAGAAGTAAAGTTAGCACACTATACTGATATAGGCACATCATTCTTCACAGCAGCATAATTCATTATACCAATGTTAGGGAATGAGTCCAGTTGCCTGTCAACAGACAAAGGATAACATTAACTCTTATTCTTGTAGGTAACTTTGTAAATCTTATTTTGCGTAATGAGATGATGCTTTATGCCATGATATAAAACTGAAAACAGAGAAATCAGAACTTAGATATGGCTTTATGTAGGGAAATTATTCAAAGCAAATGAACTTTCAGCTTGGGTCTTGAAGACTAGCTAGAAGTTGTCCAGCAGAGGAATTAGGGTAAGACATTCCAGAAGAGAAAATAAAGATTTTTAAAGGTAACATTGTGAATGATTCTATTTTAAGTGTTTTCTGAAACCATCTCCAACGTATGTCCTTTGATTAACCTTTTCTAGTTTATTTTAATAGTCAACATTTTATATGTTTTCATTAAATATTTACTACATTTTAAAAAATTATTTACATATTTTGCCACCCATGCTTAGATATGAACTTCTTAAGAATAACACCTACAGAGCTTTGTAATTCAAGTTTTTACGATAGCAAGGAATTAACAGATAATGGTTTATTATTTTAAAAAATCAGTGAATCAGGCACAATGTATATGCCTATAATCCCAGGAACTTGGGACTTAGGCTCTAAGTTTGAGACCACCAGACCTAGCACCTTAGTGAGACCCTAAGCAACCTAATGGGAACTTGTCTAAAAAGAAAAAAAAAGACTTGGGATGTACCTCAGTACTAGCAAAACAACAATAACAAGAAGTACTCAAACGTACAAAAAACAAAGAGAACAAATTAGTGAATGAATAAAATGTCCAAGTGAATATTGAGTAGATAACAAGAATAAGGGGGAAAGGTATGGTTCTGGGGTACTATGTGGCTTTGAGGATACTGAAAAGGTAGATTGGGTTTGACTGTTAAATTCACAGATAATATACCAAACTTTTTTTTTTTGGTTTATGTTACTAAATTTGTTGTAGATTTTTATAGTAGTAATATCAGATTAATGACTGCCATTCTGACTGATACGAAATGAAATCTCAGGGTAGTTATGGTTTGCATGTCCCTAATTGCTAAGGATGTCGAAGACAATTTTGTATATTTGTTGGCTATTGGTATTGCTTTTTTGAGAAGTGTTTGCTTAATTAACTATCCCATTTGTTAATTGGGCTTTTTTGGTTTTAAGTTTTGAGTTCTTTATATATTCTAGATATTAATCTTTTACCAGTAGAGTAGCTACCAAAGTTATTTTTGCATTCTGTATGCTCTCTCTTCATATTCTTAATTGTTTCCTTTGCTGTGAAGAAACTTTTTTATTTTTCCCCCCATTTTAAAATCTGTGCATTATACTTTTACATAATGGTGGGGTTTGTTGTTATGTATCTATGTATGCTCACAGTATAACAATATGATTTGATTTCATGTTGTATACTTTAAACATAAACTATTAAAAAATAAAATTACATTTGTTGTATATTGAATGTTGAGAGACAGAAAAGAAGCAAAATCAGGAAAATAGGAACTCAGGATTGAGGTTCTAAATTTGAGACCACCAGAGTGGGACCCTAAGCAACTTAATGAGACCTTTTCTGGAAAAATAAAAAGAAAGAAAAGAAGAAAAAAAAGACTTGGGATGTACCTCAATACTAAGGGCAAGAAAACAACAACAACAAGAAGTACTCAAACAAACAAAAAACAAAAAGAACAAGTCAGTGGATGAATAAAATTTCAAAGTGGATATTGGGTAGATGACAAGGATATGGGGGAGAGGTAAAATTAGCATGAAAAAACAATTGTTTAAAATTCACATTCCATATAGATCAATATATGGGTAGAAAAAAGTCTTTTTTTTTTTTTTAGACATTTCTTTATGGGAATTATGGGATAAAAGAGCATACACCACATGGAATTCTATGAATTAGTTAGATTTGTGGAATTCAAGAGCAATTGACTCATAAACTGCCACATTATTAATGGCGTAAAAATAAGACAATCTTGTTTAAAATGGGTCTACACAATCAGTTGTAATCATCTACAATAATTTGGGTCTGTTTAATAAAAAAGGCCCTGGTTCGCCATTTTGCTTCCATCAGAACAGATAAGAAAGATTTTTGCCTACTTTGATTTTATCTGAAAACAAAATTGGAATTAAGATGAAAGACATTCTGAGGACACCAGCATAGTCCTATAAGGAAATAGGAATGTTCAGTGCACAGAAAGGGATGCTTAAGGAGTCCTCAGATCTGCCTCCACCTCATGGGTCAGAGTGCACTGTGAGCTATGTTATGCCTACTGAAGCCAAACTTATCTCTTAGGTGTGAGGGTTAATTACTTATTACATTTGGGACATTGTGCAAGTACTGTAAACTCTATAAGCTGTGATTTCTTCAGAGAGAATGATCATAGTATCATATACTAGAGTAACATTATAAATGTCACATTTGTACTCCTGGGCAAAGTGCATGGCAGCTCACAAAATCTCAATAATGATAATTATTGCAATTGTTAAGTCACATTTACAGTTGTTTGTATTGTTATTTAAAAATTAGCCTAGGGTAAGGAAGAAGCACAGCAGAATTTTTTTCCCAGGGTGCTTACTAATTCTTCATTTCAGACTTCTATCCTTGAATGTGACAAATTGCAGTTGTTTAAAGCCATCCAGTTCTAGCAACCAATACACTATGCAAGATTTGAAAGTTTTGATTTTCATTGACATTCACCAAGTGTATTGAATATTGTGATTTACTTATAAAGCAGGAATGCTGGGACTTGGGTTGTACTCTGTAATAGCGCAGTGGTGGAGTGCTTGCCTAGCACGCACAAAGCCCTAAATTAGATTTTTGGCATCTTGAAGAAAAAGAAGAGAGGAGGTGGGGAGAGAGAGAGGGAGAGAGAAATGAAAGATCCCAGAAACCCTTGGAATATTTTAAATTGTGAACTGAATAAAAGCATCTGGTAGATGGTGCCATGAGCCCATCAGGAGTTTTTAAAGAACCAATAAATGAAAAATGATGACTTCTTTTCTTCTAGAAACAAAAGAAAAATGTTGGGAGAAAATGGAAATGTGTGTTTACAGGTTTTACTTTGGTTTTACCTGAAGAGGAAGTTATTTGATGGAAATAAAAAATTTATTTAAAGTTCTTACCAAAAATATTCATGAAAATAATCTTGAGATAATAATTGCAATATATTTGAAAATTAATTTACTTTGAAGTGCTTGAAATTATTCTGCAAAAGTAGAATTTTAATCTGTTGATTTTTAAATAATTTTTACAGCTTTGGGAGGAACGGGAAGTTAACATTTAAGCATGGAATGAAGTGCAGTTAGGGCCATGGAGATTCTGTTATGCCTCCTCCTTCTGGGAACATGCACAATGTTTCCCAAGATGGGTGCCCAGAGGGACAGAAAATGTGATTTTCTTATACAGTCTCCTGTCCTACTGAGTAGGGCTAACCACAAAGGCAAAAACTCCTTGGGCTGATTTGCATATAGGCAAAATGGGCACTGGAATGTGGAGAAGCTTTCAGAGTGAAAGTGAAAAGCTCATGTTGTAGATTTAAAATGAAGTATCACAATCCAAGTATGGATTTAGCTTTTGAAAGAGTTTTATAGGGTGACATAAAGGTGACTTTGCATTGAGGATTTCCTGTCACATAGAAGGTCAGCTGATGACAACACAAGCACAGTTTTATGTCTTTTAAATGAGAGAAATGCAACTTAAACAAGGTTAAATTCTCACGCTAGCTTTGAGAGTCAAGTGTCGCTTTGCTGTATCTCTGGACACAGTGCAAGAGAGAGGAGCAGGGAAGAGCACAATGTTATTTGGAGGTGAACATACTTTTCTCTTTAATGCAAAGTTTTTGAAGACTTTGAAGCTTAGAGGTATCAGAAAGAATACAACAATGGCCTGTCATGTAGAAGTGGCACTGAAGTAAAAAAGAAACATCTTGTCTCCAAAAATCCGAGAACTTCTAGAAAGATACAAAAAAGAAAAAAAAAATGTTGATACTGTTATTGTTACCAAGAGCTCAGTTGTTGTGCCCTGACTGGGATGCACTTGGGGAATCAAAATTCATTTGCTAATTTGGAAGAGGGAGAAGAGGAAAAAACATATTTGCTTTAAAATAAGCCTCAGTGACAGAGCAAAAAAAATTTCATTTAAACTTCATGGACACTAGTATTGCTGTATGTATATACGTGGCCGTATAACCAATGTGATTCTGCTACCTGTACACTTGGAAAAATGAGAAATTATACCCCATTTGATTCAAATGTATGATATGCCAAGATCATTGTATTGTCATGAACAACTAATAAAAAAACAAAATTAAAAAAAATAAACTTAATTTAAACCACTATGACATTTCCCCACTGTCAATTTCTGCCTTCCATTTCTAAGTAAAAGTGAGTGGTAATATTTCCAAGCTGCTTTCTGTTGACAGAGGGTAAAGTTGGGGGGAAGCGACCCCAAATCCTTGTTTTCTATCTCGAGAGCCATAGACAGTTAAGGGTATTTAGCATCTGGGCAGTCCAGAGGTCCATGGTAGCAGTTTGTTCGTTACTAGAAAAGGCATACATAGGTCAGGTATCATGCTAGGACAACAATAAACAAGCAAAACTTTATTTTTTGGTAAACAATTAGCCTGAAAACAATTAATATTTTAGCTAGTCTCTGAAAACCATGAAGTCAGTAACTCAGTAAAGCTTAAGATGGCACTGACATGACACTGATTTGTGAGTGGAGGCCATTTAAGACTTTAGAACATTAACACAGTTGTTAGAAACACACAAAGCATTTAGCTTTTATAATGGCACAGGTGTCCCTTTGAGCTGTAGTTAAGATATGTAATGTCATTTGATTTCTTTAAAAATAGCTTTTTGTATTAGCATTGTCTCTGTTTAGTAGAGGAATCCCTTTAATTGTCATTTACAGATCTCTTGGCAAAGTTAGACCTTTTGTGTGACAGAAACATTGCTTCACTTAGACCAACCTGAGGGAGAATTTTGTACAGTTCAAGGAAAGAAGTCCAAAATTCTCTGAAGAGAAGGAGTTTCAGCAGCTGCTAGGAGAGTCCCTGAGTCACTCCCTTTACTTACAGAAAAAACTCCTCTGATTTAGCTGAAGGGAAATTCACCCCATCTCCTAATTCCCCAGCAGTCACCTTTCAAAAAACTTACCAGGTACCTTGAATCCTCAGCATGGAAGGGGGTGGGGGTGTCCAATGTGCCAGACCTGCCCAAGAAAATTGAAGCAAGGGTTGCACTGGGTCCCATCTAGGTTGCCAATTTGTTACCAAAAGTTTGGTCCTTGTCCCTGATGCTAATCCAATAATGAGGACATGGTTTGAGAAAAAGGTAAAAAAAGTTTACAGCTTTGCTAGCAAAGGAAAAACACAGGATACTCCTGACCTAGAGGCTGAGATTCTGCCCATCCATGGAAACAGAGAGTTTTAAATGAAGTAATTCAAAGGTTATATTCCAGGTGTGTCCTGAAAAAGGATTGAATTCACTAGCTAATTTGGAAGAGGGAGAAGAGGGAAAAAAATGTCCATTTAAAAATAAGCATCAGTGACAGAACAGCAAAGGCTATATTCAAAGCATAAAGTGGACATGGTTAAACTACCACCAAGAGAATATGTGGGAGCTGAACATCTAATAGATGCCACCAAGAGAGACTTAATAAGGGGGAAAATTGCCTCCAGGAAAATAACACAAATTTTCTGTTTGCTGTTTGAAAAGACATCAATATGAGAAAGGGGGAAAGAAGTGAATTTACTTCTTGGAAGTCTTCTTCCTTGATCCCTGCTCTCCCCCGCCCCCCGCCTGCTAAAAAAATAATATATTTTTTTTCTGGAGTGAATAATGGTCTTTGGTTAGAAATGATATTTGTAGTCAAAAAATAATTTTTGAATTTAACTTTTCCATTGGAAAAAATACTGCATGCACAAGTAAATAACAAAAAAGATTATTTCTAAATTTGAGATTCTAGAATGAAGTTTGGAAAAATTTATCTCTTTGGATTTAGGGAAAATGAGTATAGAATTATGAAGAAAATAGAGGCAGTAATATCAACCCTAAACTGAGGAGCAAAGATTATTGCTTAATTTATGTAAAAATATTCCTAGTATTATTCATCATGTATATAATTGTCAGTCTTTCCATCTATAGTGCTATCTCCTTGTGAGTTGGAACAATCATCACTCATCACATGCTTCCATATTTCCTAATAGTATTCTACAAAATTTGTAAGAATTAGGCATTATAGTTTACATATTAAAAATTGTTATGTTTGGTTATTTATTTAAGAGCTCAAACTTTCAAAAATGTTTGCCAATAAACTTAGTTAAAAAGAATAGGTATACAAAATATTGAGAATATAAAAGGATACTGTCCAAATATATTTATGTCCAGAATTAATATTAAAAAAAAACTTGCCTAAAATGAGACATATTCAAACCTAAGGAGTGTTTTGAAGGTTTATAATAAATGTGTTTAGATGTGATTCAAGTTATTTTGCACAGATCATGGCACATCTTAAAGAGGTGCTATTCTCTATCTGATCCTGGGTATCCAGTATTATCCTTGGCACTTGTCTTCCAAGAAATCAAACACTAGCATTAATCTCATGACTTGTAAATATATATTGCTATTCTGGACTGCTTCTTTATCAAACCTCCAGAAACTGTAAATTTTTAATAAAGCAAAATACTATTTTTTACAGGGCATTTTTTTTCAAGGTACTTATTTAGGGCAAGTTTCACATCCTTATTCCTTAAGCTATAGATTATAGGGTTCAGCATGGGCACAATAATAGTATAAAACACAGAGGACACTTTCCCTTGGTCCATGGAGCTAACTGACATTGGTTGCAGGTACATGAATGCAACAGAACCAAACAAGAGAGCAACAGCTGAGATGTGGGAGCTGCATGTGCTGAAGGCTTTGGCTCTGCCTTCAGTGGAGTGAATGCGCAGCATGCTGGCATTGATGAAGATGTAAGAGCTAAGGATGATCAGGGTTGGGACAAGAACATTAGACACACTGAAGCACAGAACTAGTACTTTGTTCACAAAAGTACTTGAGCTGGAGAGCTCTAATAGTAGAAGTACATCACAAAAATAGTGGTTGATTATATCAGCTTTACAGAAAAGCTCTCTTAGCATGCAGACTGTGTGAACTGTGGCACCAATCAGGCCCATGCTATACACTTCAACTACCAACCAGAAACAGACTTGAGAAGACATAGTAACATTGTAAAGCAAAGGGTTACAGATGGCAACATAGTGGTCATATGCCATTACAGTCAACATGTGGCATTCTGATATAACAAAAACTAGGAAGAAATAGAGCTGAGTCATGTACTCAGGGTAGGAAATGATGTTCTTCTCCATTACTAAGTTTGGGGGTAATGACAGTGGATTGGCAGAGGTCAATGAAAGACAGACTGCTGAGGAAATAGTACATAGGTGTATGCAGGTGAGAGCTGAGCCCAATCAGCATGATCATGCCCAGGTTCCCTACCACAGTGAACATGTAGATTCCAATGAAGAAGAGGAAGAGGGGCAGCTGGAGTTCTGGTTTGTTTGTTAATCCAGCCAGGATAAATTCTGTCACTGTGGTGGAATGGTTTCCTTGTGTCATTTTTTTCTTTGAACCCTACTGGAGGAAGAGAAATCAAATTTGATATAAGCAATTATTATCTCACTAAAGTGTGATTCATAATTCAAGCATTTTCAGCCAGATTTATACTTTTTTGGCCACTGTTCATCTGTGTTTGCAGCCAAAAACCTTGAGATCCCCCAAAATATGGGACATGTCAATAAATAGCAGCATTTTCCTAATCTGTATTATTTGGCAAAAGAGTGGTTATTAGTAACTAGTTCCTAATAATCCAAACAACTGTTCTGATAACTATGATTGACTGTTTTGAGAACTTTTCATGACTTATTTCTAATAATTTCAAATGCTCTATAGAGCAAATATTTTGCCTATGTTAAAATAACAACAACACAAAAATCACAAAGCCAATATCACAAAATGGAAAGAGTTTGGAAAACTTTTCCCCAAGGTAATGAACACGTCAAGATGTCCACACCCAACACTTTTGTTCAACAGTATACTCCAAGATCCAGCTAGTGCAATCAGGCAAGAAAACAAAATTAAAAGGCATACAGATTTGAAAGCAAGATATAAAATCATCTTTATTTTTAAATGGCACAAGCTTGTCTATGGAAAATACTAAGGACTCATTCGCAAACAATTATGAGGATGAATTTTAAAGTTCATGAATATGGAGAATTCAAGATCAATAGAAAAACTGAATTGTATTTCTCTACAGTCGAAATGAACAATCAAAAAATTGCATTTGAAATGACTTGAAAAAGAGTAAAATATTTTGTGATAAGTTAAATAAAATAAATTCAAGGCAATTTGCCTAAAATTACAAAACATTGTTACAAGGAATAAAAGCCCTACTTAAACGACAATACATACCATATTCCTGATTCAAAAATACTCAATTTTGTCAAAATGACAGTACTTCCCAAATTGATGCATAAGCTTAGTGCAATCCCTATTAAAATCCTGCCTATGTTATAGCAGTTAATTACACACTGATTATAAAATTCCTACAACAATTCAAGGGTCATAAAATAATCAAAGCAAACTGAGGAAAGGAGAATAAACTTGGAGTTCTCACATTTCCCACTTGAGATGTTACTACAATGTAACTATAATCAATATAGTATGGTATTTCCATAAGTTCAGATGCACAGTTCAATAAAATAGAATTGGAAATACAAAAATAAACTCACATCTATGAAGAATTTAGTTATTATAAGGGTTTATTGACAATTCCACAAGGAAAAACATTTTTTTCAACAAGTGATACTAGGACAATTAAATTGGACATGTAAAGCAATTAATTTAAATTGTTTTTTCACACAGTTCACAAAAAGCAATTAGAAATGTGCCATAGAACTAAATGTAAGATCTATTACTCTAAGAATATTAGGGAAACAAACACAAAACTAAATCCTTATGACCTTGGATTTGATGGTAAGAGCTTTAGATAAGATCCCCAAATCAGAGGCTAACACAGAAAAAAAAAAAACATAGTAAATTGAACATAATAAGAATGAGGGAAAAAAACCTTTTCTATATGTTTGGTAGGAATATGAATTAATAGAATCAGTATGGAAATCAGCATGGAGTTTCCTCAAAAGGCTAGAAATGTCAACACCATATGATCCAACTATAGCACTCTCTAGTATTTATCCAAAAAAATTAAGGTCAACATACTATAGAGATAGATGTATACCGATGTTTATAGCAGCACGATTAATAATATGATAATTCATTAAACCAGCATAGGTATATGTCAGCAGATAAACACATAAAGAAAATGTGGTATATATAAACAATGGAATTTTATTTAACCATAATGAAGTTATGTAATTTGCAGGAAAATGGATGTAACTGGAGAGTATCATGTTAAGTCAGACTTAGAGAAGTATTTTTATAGTGTTTCCTCACACATGGCAACTGGAGAGAAAAAAAGAAAGTGAAACTCATGAAAATGAAAGGGAGAAAGGCAGGCTAGAAGAAGGAGATAATGGAGGGAGGGGAGTTGAGGAAAAAGAAAAGTACTAGGGGTTGAAATAGATTTAATTGCTGGTCACAGTGGTGCAGGCCTGTAATCCCAGGTGCTCAGAAGGCTGAGACAGGAGGATCAAGGGTTCAAAGCCAGCTTCAGCAACAGCAGGGCACTAAGCAACTCAGTGAGATCCTGTCTCTAAATAAAACACAAAATAGGGTTGGGGATGAGGCTCAGTGATTGAGTGCCCCTGAGTTCAATCCCTAGTACAAAAAAAAAAAAAAGATTTGATTATGTCATGTGAATATACAAATGTGCCACATGAAACCCACTATACTAAAAAATTGCTACATACCAATGAAAAATTTAAAAAGATACCATCCAGAAAATTACAGAGAACATACAGAATGGGAAAATGTATTTTCAGGTAATGTATCTGATGGAGAAATTGAGGTTAGTATATATGAAGAACTATTAAGTATTATCAATTACAATGACAAATAGCACAATAAATATGGTAAGGGGATTGAAATAAACTTTCTTCTGTTTGAGGTATACAAATGACCAGTAAGTAAGCATCTGAAGATATATCTATCATCATTAATTATTCAGGAAATTCAAATCAAAGTCACAGGGAGAGAACATTTTTTATTTATCAGGAATATTATAATCAAAAGGACAGACAAACATAATTATTGACAAGAATGTGAAGAAATTTGAAATCTCATCTATTGCTGGTGGAATTGTAAATTGCTACAAACTGCTTGGACACAATTGAGGAGCTCTTCAAATTATGAAATACAGAATTATCATATGGCCCAGCAATTTCACTGCCAGGTATTTATTAATAGGAATGAAAAGCATACATTCACAAAAACCTTGTACCTGAATATTAAGAGCAGCTTTACTTTTAAGAGCCTAAGAACAGAAGCCATCAAAAATGTCCATCCAATGTTGCATGGACAGGCAGGGAGAGAGACAAAGAAAGTGAGCAGCATTATTCTGCAATGAAAAGGAATGAAGCACTGAAATATGCCATATCCTAATGGACCTAAAAAATGCCAAGTGAAAAAACTCAGAAACAAAAGGCCATCATATACTGTGTCATACAATTTGTAGGAGTTGTCAGAATAGGAAATTTTATAGAGATAGAAGGTAGTTTAATGTCTGCCAGAGGCTGTGGAAGGGAAAGTCTGGTGTACGTCTGCTAAAGGGTATGGAGATTTGTTCATGCTGGTGGTGAAGGTCTTCTACAATAAGAACATGTTGATGGTTGTGCAATTTCATGTAAAGGGCACTGAATTGTACAGTTGAAAAAGGTGGATTTTATGACACATCAATTATGTTTCAATGCAAGTACTATAAAAATTAAAACAACCACAAGTTAACAATATTCTCTTGCTGACTACACAGAACATTCCATCACAACTGACTAATTTGCCACTTTCCTGCAAGTCCTCCTTATCTAGATTATGCCCGGGGACTTCCTCTGCACTTATGTTTCTCATGCCCATTGCATTTCTCCAGTGTGGCATTTCTGTCTCCCCAACAAACAAACAAAAACTATTATAATATATTGTCTTAAAATATAATAAATTTTCTACCACAGGATTTTTTATAACATGGAAATGAGAAAATGATAGGCTTTTCTATTAACCATTAAGAAGATGAAGACAAGGTGCCACACACCTGGAATCCCAGCAGTGAAGGACGCTGAGGCAGGAGGATCACAAGTTCAAAGGCAAACTCAGCAATTTAGCCAGGCCCTCAGCAACTTAGTGAGAACTTGTCTCAAAATAAAAAATAAAAAGGGCTATGGATGGGGCTCAGTGGTTAAATGCCCCTTGGCTTTAATCCCTCATTCCTTACCAAAAAAGAAAGAAAGAAAGAAAAGAAAAGAAAAAAGAAGAGAAGAAGGTACAGACAGAAGGCAGGCACCTCTTCAATCTAAACATTTTATTATATGTCTTTTAATAGAGATAAAAATCAACTAGAACAAAAGTAAAAAAAAATATAATATAACTAAGGAGGACTGAAATTGGTATGGTTGAAGCCCAAGTAGAAAATAGTGGTGGAAAATTATACGATTGTAATGACTCAAGTTGATAGTATTGGGCTGTGAATGTGAACTAATCTTAAAACAAATTTGACAAGGATAAGCCAAATGTTTGCTGTGGGCATTCAGCATAAGGACACAAATGCTATAGAATTCCTCATCATCAGAATGATACCATCTTGAAGGGGATGGGAGGCAGACACAAATTACTATGCTGAACATGACTGTGGGGTCCTGTAGGAACATGGTCATTATGGTGCTAGCCCAGAGTGGGGTCAAATAAGGTTTTTAAGGGAACCTGAATGTAGACATATAAGTAGAAATGAGTGAGCTCTGCACAACATTCAAATTAGAGAATCAATGGCCTGACAATTCCTCATATCAAAGTCCCTGGATCCAGAGAGAAAACACCTATAAATACCAGTAATTTCTTTATAAGAAACAGAGTATCCAAAATGAGGGAAGTGGCAGATACCCAATAGAAACTGTATCTGGTGAATTGTGCTTAATTCTGGGAGGGTATTATATGGTGGTGGTTTATAGATTGCAATTATTCAGAAAAAATTTAATACTTAGATTAAAATAATTTATACCTAGTATCTATATGACAGTACAACAAACAGGATTTATTGTATCCTACTTCAAAGGGAGGATCTATAGCCATAGAGATATATTTTATCTTTATATCTTTATCATTAAACATACCTGGAAGCTGTATGAGTTGAATTATGAAAAACATAATTTTCTGTCTTCAGATTTGTTGCAGAATGAATTAATAATCATTTTCAGGTAGATGCAGGAAATCACTGTTATATTATAAGGAGACTCAACTTCATGAAAGTCCTCCTACCTTCTGAGAGTAAAAGGGTCTAGAATAATTGGAATTCAGATACTCAGTCTTTCTCTACTTGGGAACAGGAATCCAGGTTATACATTAGCTTTAGACCAAAAGCCTCTGAGGGAAATGACTCTTAATGATTTTGGTGGTGGCAGTTCCACATAGAGACTCCCAGGCTTTGTTTTCCTTAGGGAATTAAAGTGCAGATTTCAATATACAAGGAGCTCACTTACATATTATAAACCAAATGCCACAATTCCTCCTTGTAGATTCCTCAAAATGCTATCCCAAGACACCCATCAAAACAATTTCATTTTTGTCTAGAGTTCTGATCCATAATAGATGTCATAAAAATATATAGGTAGAAACTCCCCCGGGATTTTTTTTCACCAGGGATGAGCTGTTACGATGTAAGAGCAGTTAAACTTTTTTTTCATCTTTCATATGAAACTGTCATTAGCTCCCTCATGTATAATAATTTCTCTGGGCTGAAAAAGTAGTAGTTATTAGGTAAAGGACTAGAAATTAAAGCCTCATTGATACAGTTCTAGCAGGTCTTCATGACAGTCACTTCCTATCTGGAAATAATATCTGAAATGTTTAAAGCCATGATTTCAATCCTTGTTGTTTACTGAAGGCTTGGAGCAATAGTTAGTTATTTGTAATTATTAGTGAAAGTTGCTCTGTATAGGTCTCTGTAGTTTTCAAGACACTTATGGCATCATCTCAGTGAAGGACTTGGGGGTGAAAGGTGTTGACCTAAGGAACTTAGGAAATGATAGATACAAAATAAATCGTGTAGTCTCCATTCCAAGTGTAATTTACAAAGGTATTTTTCATAAAACTATAGGTTGACTATTCTGAAAATTACCAAAGCTATATACTAGAAACACACACACACACACACACACACACATTGGTCAGTGAATAATGGCAAGTAGGTTTATGTCATGATATAAAACTGATACAGAGAAGTCAGAACTTCATTTTTAGATAGGGAAATTATACAAAGTAAATGACTTTTTAGCTTGAGTCTTGAAGTTTGTCCCACAGAGGAATTATGGATAATTAAACCAGAGGCAAAAATAAAAAAGTTAAAGATACAAAATTGTGAATGATTGGATTTAAATGTTTTCTGAAATCATCTCCAACATCTGTCCAGGATTAATCATTTCTGTCTTTATTGACCTAGTCAATATTTCATGTATTTTCATTAAATATTTACTATATTTTATTTTAGTTATTTCTGTGTCTGCTAACCATGCTTAGCTATGAGCCTCTTAAGATTCAGAGACCTTTATAATTCCAGTACTTATCATACAAGTAATTAAGATATAATAGTTTATTATCAAACAAGTGGGCCAGGCACAGTGGCAAACCTCTAACCCCAACCACCCAGGAGGCAAATGCAGGAGGATTACAAATTCAAGTTCAGACTCAGCGACTTAGCAAGAGCCTGTCTCAAAATAAAAATTAAAAAGAACTGGGGATGTACCTCTGCGGTATTGTGCCCTTGGATTCCATTTCCAGTACAAAAACAAACAAACAAACAAACAAACAAAAAAAAAAAAGTAAGTGGATGAATAAAAAAGTACAAAGTGGATCTTGAGTAAAAGATAAGAAGAAGAGAGATGGATGTAGTGCTGGGGTACCGTATGGCTTTGAGGAGACTAAAAAAGTAATTAATTCTGGTTATTAAATCCACAGATATTATACTAAATTACTGTTATTTTAATTTAATTTTAAGTGACAAACAATTCTTAAAAATGTTAAAGAATTAGAGCTGCACCATGTAGTTTGCATTGTGGAAAGATAGTACTTTAGAAATTAAATTAATTATGATCTGCCACAGTCTGGCTGGGCAAATAACTGGGAGGTGACAAGCAACTTGAAAGTTCAAGCTGGAACTCAAAGTAGCGGTCACCCGGGATAGCAGGAGCCGATTCTCTGCTGGACAGCAGAGGTATATATACTTAACTAATTACACACAGCTTAACTCAATTAACATAAACTACATACAGCAGTCAACCAATAAGGAATCCTCATCATCTTAATGGCTCACTGGCGTTGCTTCACAGACCACTCCTCCTGGCAAAGTGCCATCTTGACTTGATTTCAGCCCTCAACAATGATCATAACCCATCTTAAGATGTCTGTCCACATTCTTCAAGCTACTCCAGAGGTCACCTTCAGAGTGTCTTGGTGACCTGAGGGATCCCCATGTCCTCTGCCTTAGTCTTGTCTCTGACCAAAGAAGATTTTTTAGCCTATATAAGTGAAGCAGTCCAGAAGGATCTGCTAATTAATGTTCCTAAGAACATCCACTAAAAAATAGTTGATACAAAAATACCCCAACTTCCTTTGTGCCCAAGTACAATAATGGAGGTCTTTCTCCACCATTTTTCAGAGGATTCCCAAAGGGATTGAAGCACAGTTCTTCATAGTGGTGAGCCATAAATATATGCTTGATTGGCTGTCCTTTCTTTTCTCACTTTTCCCTTACCATGCTTCCTGGGAGTCTCTTCCAAATGAGGTTATATCCCAACCTTTGGGAAAATCCTGAGTAGTTTTTCCTTTTTTTCCCTCCTCCTCCCTCCTCCCTTCTCCTTTCTCCTTCCTCTCCTTCCTCCCCTTCCTCCTTCTTTTTTTATGAAAGGAAATCTTGAGAAGAGGTTGACGATGTTATCTTTGTGTCATGCAAAGTTATATATTTATAAAATGGGCTACTACACTTTGAAAATAGTGAATAAATTAATCTCCGACATGCAAATATGTAAGTATCCAAACAACATTTTTATGAAAAAAAATCAATAGAATTTCATTGATATAGGTCTCAGAACCTTGTTATATAATGTTTAGAAACAAAAACATATGAGGGAAAACTCAAAGAAAACATGGGATTCAGGAAAATTATGGCACCTAGAAGGAGTGAAGTGAGTGGGATCAGGCCAGAAACTACTTGGAATTTTCACTGGCATTGCTCTTTTCCTTTAGTGGGTAGAGGAAATAAACACATGTGTGCTTATTGTATCATGGTACAAAATATTCTACATATTTTTCCACTAATATTATCTTCTGATTTTTTATTATTTGATAAAAAAAAATTTTAAAAAGACCAATAGGACAATGACAGATGATTTGTGATATCATTTTAGGATATCATTGAAATGAGAATTAAAATAATTGTTTAAGCCCTGGAATATAAAACAAAGGAATGATAAGTAATATGCAAGATTGTTTCTCACCAATCTAGCATTCCAATAATGACAGGCATTGTTAACCTTCAACCCTCGTCAACCAGTACACCATGTAGAAATATAATAATGCTATTCTCTTAGTTGAATTATTATTCTGGTAAAGGGAAAGTTAGGATTTTTTTACCAAAACCTTGCAGCTGGGGTGACTGAGAACATGACTTCTGATTGGTTATTCAGTAATTTGAGTCACTTTCATTGGGGACAAGTCACTAGGGAGAGCAGGGAATGACTGGTGCAGGGCCTGACCCCTGTGGATATTCCCTTGAAAGCCTCTCTCCAGGGTGTCCCTGTCCTTGTCAATACCATCATCTGGGCTTCACTTTTAGTGTCTATGTCCTATTTCTCCACAGAATCTGCAGGTAAATCAAAACACAGGTCAAATTCAGAACAGGCTTTGGCTTTATAACAAATTATGGTATCTTACAGAAACGGCTGGAACAAATGTAGAAGCCTTTAAAGAATCTAGAATCTGGGGTGGAGGTGCTGGATGCCCCCTGAGCCATGCTTGAAGCTCTTGAGTATCTCAGGAAGTGCTGCCCTGCAGCCCACCTGCTCAAAACATCCTCTGAACCTTTAATCCCATATTCCTCCTCTCTGGCCTCCCTGGTCTTCAACTTTGATTTTTCATTTTCATTTGCCCCTGTGGATTAGTCTGAGGGGTGGGCTATCTGAATTAAGGTTCTTCGACTGAAATTTTTTCTCAAATGCTTTTGTTTACTGCCACTTATGTGATAGAACCCATAAAAATCTTATCCTACAATGGAAGCCAGCCTAGGCCTCCAACCTGGGCCTGGCATTCCTGCCTTCTGATTGGGAGGACAGTGTTCAGGTTCTACCCAGAGATCCAAGAGCTATCAGAATTTCTCAAAGCTGTTTGGACAAACAGAGAAGTTAATTTGCTTAAGGAGATATGGATGGAGTTTTTTTGTTCAGGCTTCTCCCCCAATCCAAGAACAATGTGCTGAGCTGGAGAAAAAAACCCTGAAATCAGAAGCTATAATAAATTTGACCTTCCTTCAAAGACATCTCCTCATAATGGCTCATGGTTAAGAGAAACCAGTCCAAGAAATTTTCTCTCACCCTCCTCCCCAGTCCCCTAAGAGAAAGACCGAGAACTATGCTGTTTCTTCCTGGATAATACTCCTCTATTGGTTGGGCATGGGAGGTTCCTTGGCTGCTTCCTAATTCTGATTTCTAATTTCTAATTCTTCTAGATAAAATAAGCCAGCAAACATCTTCAATCTTAAACACTTCTGTGAAGTCCTTCTCTGGCCTCAGGAAATGCACTCCTTACTTTCTGCTTTAATTTCTACCTTGGTCTTAGTGTGAACCCTGGATGTTCTTGTCAGTTGCCCATCTGCTTCTTTTCCTCAGCAGACTCTGACTTTCATAGTGTCTCTGAAATACCTAATCTTAGCTTGGGATTACTCATCAAATGATATATAATGAGCAAAATTGGAAAAGAAGCAGGAGCCCATATTTTATCCTTATACATTGTTGTGTTTTGAATGAGCATATGTAGCCAGGAAACTGAGGAAGGGAATCATTAGAGTGGATCTTCAGAGGAATGAGAAGAGTTTGTGATACAGTAAAATTCAAATAACCTGGGATGTATTTCCACTTCCCATTTAGGCCTTTGTTTACTGAAAAGGAAAAGGTAAACAGCTGTGATAGAGGATTTTAGGAGGTTCACAGTAGTATTAGGCAAAAGTTTGCCTGGACCATGTGCCGCCTCACTCTGGTGGTATAGGCAGACACAACACTGCTGGTTGGGTCTGGCAGGTTTCTTGGCTGCTTTCTAAATCTGAGAAGACAAAAGAAAAGCCTTGCTTCTGTCTCTACCTCCTCCTTTTTCATCACCTTCTTACCAGGATCTTTTCTACTCTATATTTTTTTCAGATAATTTCCATTTAATTTGCAGACACATCTGCTTTTTAAAAAACATTTTTAATGGTTACATATTAATTATACACAACAGTGGGTTTCATTGTGGTATATCCATATATACATGTGACATAATTTGATCAAATTCATTCCACAACAAACTTCACAGCAGCAGTGTTCCCCAAGCATGATAGTATCCTTATTAAATCCAGTCGTGAAAATTATACCTGGACTGATTGAAATAAAATATTTCTCATTCATAGCCTAGCTGAGCCAAAAAAAAAATCAATAAATAGAGGAAGATAAGTCAAAGCCAAACCCTTTTAGTAAACAAAGAAGCCCAAAACACAGAAAAATAATAGCTTGGCCCCAGCAGTGCTCAGCATTGTCCATATTTTCTAACATGGAATCACAGCCCAATCCCCTCTCCATGGATCCCTTTATCTCTTCTCTCTTCCCATTCACAAGCTGATGTCTACCACCAATGTCTATTTCCAGGTTTAAGCCCCAAAGTCATGGTTTATAAGTGGTATAGAATACTAGTATTTCTGCTTCACCTGAGAAACTGGCCCAAGGTCCTAGCAAGAAGCATTTTCTTTACACAAATTCTTTGTGGTTCTGAAGTAATAGGATGCTATTGGAAGCCATGAGAATACATCTCTCTCACTTCCCTAACAACCCTTTAGCCAATAAAATGATGGCTTGTCTAATGGTGGCATCTGGGGAGACAAACACTGTAGCCAAGATGAAAAAATCAGTGTGAGAAGAAGATGAGGTGTAGGAATGAAAAAGGAGAAGAAAATTAATATTGAAGAGCAGAAGGAACTTTTTTTTCTACCTACTGGGAAAAGTTCCCTTCCTCTTTATGAGACCTGACATGTCCACAAGAAAACATTGGATCCCAGTGTCAGAAGACCAACCCTGGAGTCTTCATTCTGATATTTGTTCCTCACACATCCTGAGACAAGTCACTTTAACTCTCAGCATCTCAGTTCCCCATGTTGTAAAATGGAAATAATAATACCTCATGCAAACCAAATAAAAGTATTTCATCAGCTGTGATGTGTGGCTGAAGTGTTAGCCACTGATCTCTCTTTAAAATTATTCAGGAAGGAAGCCCAGCAGGTGGAGGGCCTTCCTCATGGAAGATTTCATCTCCTTATTTCTGAGACTATAGATCAAGGGGTTCAGCATAGGGGTGACCAGTTTATTCAGGACCTGAACAGTTGCATGCAGCCAGGGGCGTGGGATTGGCCTTAGATAGATGAGGACCACTGGCATGTAGAAAAGCAGGATGGCTGTGAGGTGGGCTCTTCAGGTAGAGAAGGTATGGTGGCAGTCCTCTGCAGAGTGGATCTGCAGGATGGAACAGATAATTCAGCTGTAGGAGGTGAGGAGGAGGAGGAACCACTTAGGGCATGAGGCCAAATGAACCAAAGCCAGGGCTGAGGTGTCTACACAAGCCAGCTTCAGCATCACTGGGATGTCACAGAAGTAGTGGTACACCTCATTGGGATCACAGTAGGGCAGCTGGAAGGTGAGAGTGGTCAGAAAAGTGGCCTGAACCAGCCAAAAAAATGAGGTCCCAGCAGCCAAGATGGCGCACACTTTGTGGCTCATGATTATAGTGTAGCGTAGAGGGAAACATATGGCAACAAAGTGGTCGTAGGCACAGAAAAGCAGTCTGTGTATAGAAAATACCCAGTCAGCCCAGAAAATGGTAGAATAATGGTAGAAGAGCTGGGACACACAGCCCACATAATAGATGGCTCTGCTGTTCCCTGAAAGGTACAACAGCATCATGGGAGAACTCACAGAAGGGAAAAATATGTCAAAAATAGATAGCTTGCACAGGAAGAAGTACATGGAGTTATGAAGGCAAGTGGAGTAGATAATTGCCAACAAGATTAGCATGTTTCCAACAAAGGTGAAGATATAAAAGGACAAAAACAGGATGAAGAGAATGGTCTCCAGACCCTCTGTGTTTGGGATGCTTAGCAGGACAAACTCAGTCACCATGAATGATTCCTCATAGTTGTAAGAAAATCTAACCCTGAGAAGGAGTCTGAAACACCAAAATCTGGATAACAATGTCACATTATTAAGGTTTGACTATGTTTTTAAAAGAAGCAACTTCCATATCAAAGTCAAGAGCAAAATCTATGTAAAAATTTCAGGTAATAAGATGTAGCTATTTCAGAGTCAGTCAATCCAATCTTGCAACTATTTTTAAATTAAATGACTGTTTATTACAAATGAAGAGGAGAAATTTAGAGATATATATTCAAAATATCCCCAAGTTAGGAAACTTTTTTTTCCATGAATATAATGTTTTTGATCACCATTATATTTTAAATTCTCATATCTTTAAGTAACAAACTCCAATTATCCATTAGACTCTGCAAATAGCAGAAAAAATAGTGTTAGGAAGCTAGACACTCAATATGAATAATGGCTTTACCTGTTATTCACCTTACAAAAGGATCTCATAAAAATAGAAGGAAATCACATAGAGAGGAAGAAGGGGATCAAAAAGAAGGGAGAAAACAGAAGACATGGGGAAGTGTGGGGAAACAGAGTCTACGAAATTATGCTATGTCCATGTACAAATATACCACAATGAATCATATGTATATGATATACATGTATCTCAATTTTATATATTAATATAAAATTAAGGAATGCTTACTATGTTCCAAGCAATGGTTCAGCATTTTAAAAATGTTTTATTTCTTAAATGTATATATAAATCATATTTGTATGATTATATTATATATACAAGTTATATAATAATAATCCATTAATTAAAATAATACTAATAATTGCCATAATTATAATAGTAGAAGGGATATGAGTTGAGTACAACAGGTAGATCAAGGAAGTCAGGAGGGGAGAGAAAGAGAAGATACTGGCAAATGGCACTGATAAAACCATGTAATTTTCATGTTAGATTATGACTAATAAATCTCACTATGTGTAATTATAATGTACCAATAAAAATTCTTTTAAAAATCCTCTTGGGGTGGGGTGTGGCTCAAGTGATAGCGTGTTCGCGGCCATGCATGGGGCACTGGGTTCCATCCTCTGCACCACATAAAAAATAAAATAAGGATGTTGTGTCTACCGAGAACTAAAAAATAAATATTGAAAAATTCTCTCTCTCTCTCTCTCTCTCTCTCACTCTCTCTAAAAAAAAAAAAAAAAAAAAAAAA
>NW_026000242.1:501381-511911 GCF_001458135.2 Marmota marmota marmota | reverse complement strand
AAAAAAAAAAAAAAAAAAAAAAAAAAAAGTCCTCTAAATCCTAAGGAAAAAATCTTTCTTTATTTTATACCTCTGAAACATAGTTTTTTAAGCACCTTCCATTAATGCTGGTATTTTGTAATTATTTTCAAGTAAATGTCTTGTTAACACTATTGAGTGGACTCAGATCACATCCTCTTCAGATTATATTCCTCTAGATTTGATAATGCTAAGATGCACAATTCTATCACAAGAAACTGCTCTAGCTCTTTCCATCTCTTTATTCTACATGGACTTTAGCAACTTGAAAATACTAGCAAAATATAGCAGCAGCAAAGAAAGTGTCAAGTTCATGTTACTGATGAAGTGGGAAATATGATGACTCATGTAGAATAAAAGCAAAGAACAGTGCTAATCAGGAAGGTTAAAGAAGTCGAGGGTAGTATGGTGCCTGGGAGATGTAGGTTCCCGTAATAAAATGAAAAGGGACACAGAGACAAGATGCAGAGGCAGGAAAGAAAGATGGCAAAATGGCAGAGAGGTTAAGCTGCCAAGCCTTATTTATATCAATAGGTTACTTTAGGTCATTGGCATCATTAGTACATAGTGTTCATTGTATTACTAGGTAGGTTACAGACTCAGCAACGCTATGCAGCTTATTCCTCAGTTATACACTAAGTTGCAATGTATTAGGAGCTTTGTGTAGCTCTCAAGAAAGTCCATTGTATAAAGTTACTGTTACATGGGCAGGTTTAGGCTCAGTGATACATTGTAGTTATCTAACAAGAGAGTTCCTTTATTCCCAGGAGTTGTGTGCCTGAGGTCAAAGTTGAGGCTGATAAGACTAACACAGAGCCTCCTTATGAAGAACATTGCTACAGCAGCCAGGCATCCTCTGTCTTTGCACAGAAGGTTTCCCAGCAGCCAGGCATTCTGTGTCTTTGCACAGAAACTTCCTAGCCACCAAGCATGCCACAGTCATGAAGCTATCAGAGACCTCAATCCCAAACACAGAACTCCTATAGGTTCCTCTTCTCATTATTCACTTAGTAATGATAATAGTAGTAATAATAATTGAATATATATAAAAATAATAGTAATAATATTTGAATACACATGTAATGATAATGGTAATAATAATAGAGCACACACACACACACAACATATAATGAATGCTTTTATGTTCCAAGAATTGGATCAACCTTTTAAAACTGTGATTTATTTTTAAAATGTATTTTTAAGAATAAGTTACTATTACTATTACTATTCAGATCCACAGAAAAGAAACGGAAACTCAGAAACGTTAATAAAGCTACATGAAGTGCAAAAATCCTCCTGCTTCAGCCTCCAAGCCACTGAGATTACAGGCATGAACCACTGAGCCTAGCTAGATGACAGTTTAAATAATAGCTAATGCTTATTGTTCATTTGCTATGTTCTGGCATTGTCTTGTGGGTTCTGTAAATGCAATCTCTTTCACTTAGTACCATAAATTTATTAGACAGGTCATGTATCCCCAGTATTTTAAGGTATACAACTTAGTCTCTAAGTGTTTAGTCAAAGACTGAGGTAACTAAGTTGGTTAATGATAAAGCTGTATCTCAAATCAAAAACAGTATGAATTCTCCTTTGAGTTATAAAGAAAAACAAATTCATCATTAATTTAATTTTGAAACACTCATTCATAAGTAATTTCACCTCACATTTGTTGTTGTTGTAGTTTTCCAATGCATTTTCATTTTGCTTGGATTGATGACCAACAAAATGTGTAAGATGGTTTGTCTTAACCCAATTTTACAAATACAAACACTGAAACTTAGAGCCCTTTCCTAAAGTTAAACAACAGAAGAGCCCAGGCATTCCCAAGATTAGCTCAGTTTCCACTATATCACCATGGCTTCCTAGCACGACTGCAGCTGACCCTGTGAGAGAGCAATTTCCCACGCATCTCTCTGATCCTCTCTCCATGTATTATTATTAATCCATTCATTTTAGGGATTTGGATAAGTGTTCTGTATATCCTTAAAATCATTAGTGTTTCCATGACCAAATTATGGGGGGATAGATGGGGAAAAAGGGGTAGGGGGGAGAAAATGTGTTAGCTCACAGTGTGTTCCATGAGGCTAAATCCCACTAGAACATTCAACACATATTTCTCAAGAGAACTCTCTTGTCTTGATATAACTAGTGGGTATATTTGCAATAGACTTGCATTATCCTTTTTTCAGAGGTCAGTCTATCACTTTAATTCCTTATTCTCCTTTATGTTTTCAAGTAAATCACAGACATATTCCAGCAACAATTGGCTTCTCAACTAATCATTCAAAAAATTCAGAATATAAATAGCCAGGCTAAGTCTGGGCATTATTGATCCAGAATGGAAGGAGGTAGGATGTGGCTATTTAATGGAGTACATATTTATTTTTATCTCCTCCTTTCTTTTCCCTCTTTCCCTTTTTATTTTCATTTTATATATATTTTTTTCTTGGTTGAAAAATGTTTGGGCTTCCTGAAAATTAAATAGTTTTGGTGAAAGAGATATGATCCACCAAACAGAAGAGTTAAAATAAAAAAAATAGGACAAATACTCCCCCCATATATATGTATATATATTTAATATTTATAGATATTTAAATTTTAATATTATATAATATTAAATGAATTATGTATTTATATATACAATATCTACATTTTTATTGGAGAAATGAAAGTAATATCAGGGACATGAATCCCCCAGAAAATCTCTTGAGTGATTTGGTATCTGAGTCATCACTAATTCCTACACAATTTCCCATGCTTCTCTCTGATCCTCTCTCCTGTATAAAAGTCTATGATATGCTGGGATATGAATCAGGTAACCACAGCAAGCCAGACTAATGGCCCAGTTCTTGAATTCATATGGATAAAATGGAGAAGTAAGAGATCCCCACTTCTATCTTAATAGTAATGTTACCATAATTTTGATCTTTGTCCCCAATACCAATCCATTGATGAAAACAGGGTTTTGAGAAAAAGAGGGGGAAAGGTTTTATTGCTTTGCTAGCAAATGAGAAAGAAGCACAGGGGGTTCCCATCCCAAAGACTGGTTCTGCCCATTAGGGAGAACAGAGGTTTTCTTGTTTTGTTTTGTTTGTTTTTGTACCATGGATTGGATTCAGGAGCACTTAATCACAGAGCCATATCCTCAGCCCTTTTTTATATTTTATTTAGAGACAGGTTCTCACTAAATTGCTGAGGCTGGCTTTGGATTCATGATCCTCCTAGCTTAGCCTCCTGAGCCACTAGGATTGCAGGCATATACCATAGCACCTGGCTGACAGTTTTTTTTTTTTTTTTTTTTTTAAGGATTCAAAAGCTAAATTACAGGTGTACTCTGACAGGGGTCCCAGGTATGCCCTGGTTGTGGGTTAAAGTTCACTTGCTAATTTGGGATAGTCATTTCTTAGATCTTCTGGTGTCATCTCTGATGATGATGAATTACTTAGTTTCTGTGGTGTGTGTGTGTGCTCAAAGACAGATACCTTGCCCCAGGATAGTAAAAAACCTAATCCTGTTACACCTCTCAACCCCAGCTTAGGGAGGAGGAATGGGAAAAAAGGAAAAGAAAATATGTCCATTTTAAAATAAGCCTCAGTGGCAGAGTAGCAAGGTTTCTATTCAAAACATGAGGAGAATCACTGTTACATATAGAGATTCTATCATCTATCATTCATCTATCTATCCCTCCATTTGTCTTAAATTATCACTTCCTTTACAGATATGTTTTACTGTACTGCATGTTCTATATTTTTTTGCTTATTTAAAGCTTTACTCTTCCCAAATCTTGATTGGCTTGTGTCATGTACACTAGATCTTGTAGTTTGCTTAAAAGACTGGTCCCTATCTGATACCTTGCTAGGTAGTTTTATATCAGAAATTTTACAAAAAGAAAGATTTAATAAAGATTATTAAATGAAGGAAAGAAGATAGCTAGTAAAAGAAAACAAGTCTAACAGACTTCAGGAATGCACCCAAATCTGAAGACCTGAGCTACTCAGAAAGCTGCTGGATCGGGAAGCTTCCTACTGAACTGTGAAGCCACTGCTATGGCTGGCTGCTCTAGAACTAACTGGCACAGTCTACAATAGCAAACATGAATACCCAAATGTCCTGCCTCTTGCCACATGTGACTCGTATTGAAGTGCAACTGTTGAGCAAAACTTCAATCACATCAAAACCTAACTGCAAGAGAGTCTGGGAAACAAAATTTTACATTTTCCAAACTCTGTGCACTAGTAGTTGCATGCTGATCCACCATAGCTGCTAGAGTGACTGTTCTTTTTTCTATCTCAGTGAAAGTGATTATTTTTATTTTAAAATATTATTTAAAACTTTATTGGGGTAAGGTTGAGATAAAAATGGCTGTATATATTTAATATTTATAGATGAGTTCTGAGATAAGTATAAACCATGTAGACATCACCACAATCTATACCATAAACCTATGCATTGCCTCCAAAAGCTTCCTTTGCCTTCTTTATTACTATTTATGAAAAGAACACACACAATATCTACCCTTTTAATATATTTTTAAGTATAAAGTGCAGTTTTATCAGCTATCAGCCCTGTGGTAGACTAATAGTAACTGAAATTTTGTGCCCTTTGACTAATATCTCCTTGTTTTCCACTTCTTTAACTCCGTGGCCATTGCCAATCCATTCTCTGCTTCTGTAAATTTGACTATTTTCAATTCATCATGTAACTGGTATTATCCTGTAGTGTCTGTCCTTCTGCATTCAGCTTATTCCACTTACCACAATATCCTCCAGATTTATCCATCTTGTTGCATAAGGAGAGATTTCCTTCTTTTTCAAGACTAATTTCCTTCTTTTTACAATAAAAAGAAGAGACTAAAAAAATCCCAAAACACACATTTCCAGGAGTCAATGTTGAACCAGTTAAATAAATCAATGAAAAAAGTATCATGTATTTGATGAACAACTTTCATCTTTAAGAGATCTTAAGAGTAAGAGCATTATCTTTTACTTGAGCAACTGGGGTATCAAAGATATCCCTGTTTTTAAAAAATACTGAAACTAAATTGATTACTTGAGATTGTAATTTTGGAAGAGAATATAAGGTAACAATTATTCTATAAAAGCAAAATTTAGTTGTTATAGTAAAGTATGATTTTAGTTCTTGAATTTGGAAGAAGACTATTCCAGACCAAGTGGCTCCACTGAGAAAGCTATCAGACACCACACATATCTACCTTCAAACCCAATTTGTAAAAGGATGACCAATGAAGCAGGGACACAAACAGAAAGACAGCAGAGTTATGCAGGGGCCAGGTTCTAACTGCAGGCAACCTGTATTGGCAATGATGGCAAAAGATTTTATTTAACCACAGGTCACTCCAGACTCCATCAGTAGGAGGTTTCAGGGTTCTATATTGTCAACTAATGAATTTAAGCTATCCCTGGCAAACTTAGAGTCTAGACAAATTTTATCCCTTATATTTCAAAAGATAACCTCCTAGGTAGTGAAAGCTACAAGAAACTAGAGCATCAAATATTAGTACTTCAGAGCTGGGTTTGTAGCTCAGTGCCTAGCATGTGTGAGGTACTGGGTTCAATTTTCAGCACCACATAAAAATAAAATAAATAAAACAAATGTCCATCATCAATTAAAAAGAAGATTAGCACTTCAGTCCCCATAGAAAAGTGAGCTAAGGTCTATCTCACCTTTATGGTAACTTTGTAAGTTTGTCCCATTGGTGGAAGGAAGGGTATTAATTCATAACAGGCAGACAGAGGCATTGAATAAGAAGTGAATCATTCTGATTTCCATGAAATATCTTGAAAACACCAAACTCACACTGAGTCTAGGTACCCCTTGCCCTCTGCAGTAGGCAAAGGTAATGAAGTCTGGTAATGTGAGACACATTTCTTCCCATTTATATCATGTAACTGGTATTATGCAGTCTCCACCCTTCCTGTGCTATTCTTTTCCTACGAAGCTACCCTGGCACAAACTCACACTCTCAGAGCTCTTTCTGCTTTCTATTGTATCCCCTGAAACCCCTAACACATGATAAGCAATCTTTCCTGTATGTTTATTATCAGTACAAGAGGCCTCTTCCAACTAAGTCTTAACTCACAAATCCTCTTTAAATTGTTCTCCCTTTATCTCTCTCAGATGGTTGTTACTCAATGTCTGCACTCTAAATACTCAGTTTTAAAAGGTGAGTCTAAAAACTTCTGTAGCCCCCAATGTTTACTCTTCTACTCTCACCTGGGTACCTTCTAGGTTTCCTCACTACTTTCACCACCCAAAACCACTTTATCACAGTCACTCGTCCTCTGAGGCTTCTGATATCCAGATCATAGACTTCTGCTTCATTCCAAAGTCTGCCATCATCTTGAGGGTTTTCAGAATACCCATGGAGACAGCCTACCCAGCTTCCTAATGCAAAGTTTCTTAACATCCTCAAATTCAATGATTTTGCCTCTATTTTCCCCTTCAGTTTTACACTCCCAGTCATGATAAGCCTTTTATCATGCAGAATTGTGCCATTTATAAAAAATAAACTGAAAAAAATGTTACCTTTAAAAGTATTTATTTTTTTTTCCAGTTCCTTACCTAGACATTCCTATTTTACCTGAACTTTGACCTCATCTAAAACATATAAGTCTTGATTTCTTCACTTTTTCTCATATATCGACTTCCTGCCATCTTTATTCTGTATGCAATCTAAATCGCAAGTTCAACAGTTGCCACTCCATTACTGATATTTTCAACTCCATATTGTTAATTTGCTTTCATCACACCTATCTGGCAAACTCCCAACATTGAAATTAGCCCAACTGTCTACTTTCTTCCTTTTTTTGCCAAATCTGCAGAGTACCGCTAAAAAGATTCACATACACTATGGTTCTTTTTAGTAGTTTGATTCCACTATATCAATTGAGATACTGGACCCTCTTCTACACAAATGTTTCTACTTCTCCCTGGGCATTCCACTTTCCAACTAACTTTAGGGGCTCTTTCTCTTTTCCTTGAGTCATCTCTTCTATCACTTCCAGTATCAGGTCATTACAAACATCAGCCATTTGTGGGATTTACCATCTCATTGATAAATTAGCTTCAGATTTAAACTGCTTTTTTTTTTGGAGATGATACTTGGGATTGAACTCAGTGTCTCTCAATCACTGAGCCACATCTCCATCCCTATTTTGTATTTCATTTAGAGACAGGGTCTCACTGAGTTGCTTAGCTCCTTACTTTTGCTGAGGTTGACTTTGAACTCAAGATCCTCTTATCTCAGCCTCCTGAGCCACTGGGATTATAAGAATGTGCCACATGCCTGGCAACTGTTTGTTTTTTGATGCTTGTATGTACTTTCTATATTCTAATATCCCTCCATATTAAATGTCTCTTCCAATGGGCCATATTTTAGCTCCTTAGCACAGAAAACAAAATGTTTAACATTCACCAGACAGTCTTGGAGGTGGAGGCACAAGGAAAATGAGACAGTTTAAGGTCTTTCACAAGCTTTTCCTTTAAATAGTATACTCAGATGTCCAGGACACTTAGTCTGTGGGAGTCTGAATGGGATAAATTCACCAGAAAAATACATTCTTGGCCTCCTACAGGCATTATGGAACAGAATTGGCCTTAGAATCTGCCTGTAAGCCAGGGGCCCCTGAACTGGCTGCTTAAGCTCCTTGTTTATAGCAATAAATTCTGTAAAGGAGCTGATGTCTCCAGATTCAATGCTGATCTTCAACACAACTTCTTTATCTTTAACTGGGTAATCACTAAAACCCAAGTCTTTTCTCTGGTCAAGGACTTTTTAGCAAGACATGAATGGAGAATCTAAAAGAAAAAATGAAACAAAACATTCTGAGACTTACAGAAAACGCCCACAGTTACTTTGGGTTCCAAATGTTAGGAACGGCAGAGGGAAGAAAAGGTCAGAGAAGAGCAGAGACAAGACTGAATATTTTATAAAGAAAAAGGCAAATGTAGGGAAACAATTAAACCAAAATCAATAAAAGGAATCCAAATAGCAAGGATGACAGAAAAAAGAAGAAAGGGAAGAAAAATGAGAAATATGGGAAAAGAACAGGGAAACTGAATTCTTACTTGGCATCTGGCATGGGTTGTAGAGAAAATGTCAGCTTATGCTTAAAACTCTTGTTCTGGAGCATGTTCTTGAGGCATACTTTTCCTGTAGACTCAACTGCCAAAAAAATTAGAGAAGAGAAGTGATGGAAGGCAGACATGACAAGACAAATGACTGGAACAGTGGCACCTCCTCAGCTCAGCACATTAAAATTTCTAAATAGCCATCAGATAGCCCAGGAAGTCAGAGACTTGAAACGATGGGGAAGATGGTGGGCTGGCTCTCCCTGGGATTTGCAGTCTTGCTGAAATGTAAATCTACTTACCAACTTTATTGAAATTGTCAGGGCAGTTGCTAATCTGCCTCACCTGCATTTTACCAATGAGCAGGGCATATATGATTAACCTCTGATCTTTAAACATGGCAGTTGGTTCTGAGGAAAGCATGGTAGCAGGCACACCAAGAGGCAAATTCCAGCTCAGAGAGATACTGCATATAGCTGTAGAGAGTGGTTCAAGGACATAAGAGCCTGATGGAAGAAAGGGAACCAAATAGGCAGAAACAAATAAGGATGAGAAGGATACCCACAATTAACTGAATGTTTATTATGTATCAGGTGCTATGTGACATAACACATGTTATACCTAATTATTAATACTATCTTGGGATGTGGGTATTCTCTCTTTTGCTTTACACATGAGAAAGCAAAGGTTGAGAGATTTAATAGCATAAATGTGAATGAAGATATACTAGGGGAAGTTGATATCCAGATAATGGAACTAAAGAAGAAACAGCAGCAACTGGGAAAGAAGAGTTTAGAGCTGGGTGCAGTCGTGCATACCGGTAATCCCAGGAGCTCAATAGGCTGAGGCAGGAGGATCACGAGTTCAAAGCCAGCCTCAGTAAAGAGTGAGGGGAAGAGGAACTCAGCGAGACCATGTCTCTAAATAAAATACAAAATAGGGCTGTGGATGTGGCTCACTATTGAGAGACCCTGAGTTCAATCCCCAGTACCATCAATTTACCACTAAAAAAGGTCCTTAAGCACAGGTCTGGAGTCTCAAACACGACAGCCAAAGCTCTTACTTTCTCTGAATTTGTTCTCAAATACCAAAGACTCAACCTCTCTTAGATTCTTATTTCTGGTTTTCCAACTAATTGGGCCATATTCTAGATGTACAGTGGTCACATTTGTATGAGACCACACGTAGCCCTACTAAGGACAAAGCCCAGGCCTTTGGGAAAACGCACACTGGAAGCAAGTTGGGCTCCTGCCCTTGCAGCAGTGTCCCCCACTCTGCTGTGTACTTGGTCTGGACTGCCCAACTCTGGACACAGGGCTGGCCTCTCAGCTTGAACTGCATCCTGTCCTTACCTGTGATGAACTCTGAAGTGCCCCCTGTCACCTGGGCAATGCTTTTTAATAAGCTGGTAGAGATACCTTCTGCAATACCAAATGAGAAACATCTGCAATTATAAATAAATGAGGTTAGACATGGGCACTCAAGAGTGGACTTACACAATTAACAAGGAATGGTGACAACTACAGGATAAGTTAATCTACTTCCCTGATGAGAACTGTAATAGAAGCCATTCACTGAACATGTTGTATATTTAGGGAACTTTAAAATAACTTGAAATTAATAGTAGAATTTAATCATGCTGAGTCTCTTCAGCAACAGGTTTCTCTTCCATTTCCCAGATAAAAACTGGGGACCTGAAAACTTAACAAATCTATCCACATCCATATCCCTACCAAATGGTCAACATGGCACTAAGCATTACACTGAGCAGAACATTACTCTGAAATGAAAGAAAATAGAGAAACTCTCTTTGTGTAACTTCCTGGTGCTATTAGGGCACTGGATCTGCCCAGGAAGGCCATTCTTAATATATGGCCTTCTGATCTTCAGTTGGAAAGATCTTACTGTGTCCTAGTTTGTGTGCACCAAAACATACTGAACCTGTCTGATTTCCCAAATAAATATATCTATGAACAGAGAATGCCTTGGTAATACTAATATAAGCATATAAACAGCAGGAAAAAATAGTTTCTATTGTGAATTAATATTATGGATTAAATAATATTATAGATTTATATAATATTATAGTTTTATATAACAAATTCTTTCTCTTTTTTTTCTTTTTTCTTTTTTTTATTGGTTGTTCAAAACCTTACAAAGCTCTTGACATATCATATTTCATACATTTGATTCAGGTGGGTTTTGAACTCTCAATTTTACCCCAAATACAGATTGCAGAATCACGTCGGTTACACATCTACATTTTTACATAATGCCCTATTAGTATCTGTTGTATTCTGCTACCTTTCCTATCCTCTACTATCTCCCCTCCCCTCCCCTCCCATCTTCTCTCTCTACCCCATCTACTGTAATTCATTTCTCTCCTTGTTTATTTTCCCATTCCCCTCACAACCTCTTATA
>NW_026000242.1:492691-499889 GCF_001458135.2 Marmota marmota marmota | reverse complement strand
CACGGGTCCCCTCGCAGGGGCATGCAGAATGACCCCAGAGCAGCCTCTGCCCGAGGGTGCAGCGGCGAACAGGCGACCCAGGCGCTCAAGGCTGCGGTCCAGCCTTTGGAGGACAGGGCTCGGCACGCAGCCCAGCTCCAACCTCTAGGTGTGGCTGCCGGACAATGTAGCCATAGCCATCAAGACAGCCGGGAGAAAGCAAATGGCGGCTCCCGCGGAGTGGATTTTCGGCACAGAAACCGCAGCCCAGCCAACGATCCCAATCCACAAACTATCCCTGTATAAAAAATATTCAAAAAAAAAAAAAAGGCGGGGCACACTGAGCTTTGTTTGCCTAGGGTACTTACAATCAACTGCTGATTACACATTCACCTTTTCTGCCCGGAGCGAAGCGAAAGAGGAAGCAGATGGGAGCAAAGCGCCCGCGGCTCTGGGCGGCAAAGCGTCCGGGAGCCAAGCGTCTCTTTTTCGATCTCTTTGTTCTTCCTGCTGCTTGGCAAAGTGGTCCGCTACAGATTAACAGTGAAAGGAGTTCTTACACGCTGTGCGAAATCTCGATTAAAGCCACTGCTCTGAGCACCACGCTCAGCACTTCAGCAACCCCCGTGCGCAGGCGCCATCTTCTCCCCACAAATTCTTTTTCATTTGGGTTAGTGTGAGTCATCATCCTCAAATCTAGTGACATCACATAAGGATGAATGCAATTAATTTGGTATCATTCTCTCTGAAGACCAAATTCTGCCAGCATCTTGATGCCCTCACTGCTACTTTTCCAACATGAACTTTGAACTGTCCCCTATGCTATTTAGAGTGCTTACATGCATAGTTTTACATTATTTGCATGTATGAAATCAAAACTGAAACTTTTTTTTGATCATAAATCTCTGCCTAGAACTCACTAAAATGTTCTGTGTGGATGAAAATAAGACAATAATTACAATAATAGCAAAAATTTATACAATACATTTTTTGTGTTGAGGACAATTGCTGATGTAAACACTGGTATTATGAGACTCTAGGTTGCAAGTGGCAGCACTGGGGTCTGGTCACCTCAGCAAAAATCACATTCAGATTGTACCTGTGTTTCTCGCGGTTAAACTGAACTTTTTAAATTACACTAAATATTTCAGCAACTTCTCCATCTAGGAAGACAAAAAGCTGTATGAAGTAAGAAAACACACATTAAGTTTTAATTTCATTGTAAGATATCAGAATTTGCCCTTGAAAGCCCTAATTGCTTCATTCTAGAGACTCCAGCGCTCTTCAGACATGCACACCACTGGCACTGCACAGCGTCCTCTCAGGTCTGTCAGTAACACGGGATTTTCAGCTCCTCCACACACTGATTACGTCCAGGCTTTTTGGGAACTCCACAAAGGCAATACAGACTGAGTTTAGTATTACAAGATAGAGCCTTCCAATTATACACCACATTTTAAAACTCCTAGAGTGAAGCTCAGGGACTGATTTTTTCATTTTGTCTGTGTCCTTCTGTTAAGTCTGTTCCAATGCCTACCTGTAGGGGCTGACCAGGGATGGAGGGCTTTCTGTAAATGTTCTGAGGTGGTGCCAAGATTTCAGTGCCCCCTAGGTCCTTGCTCATAATCTTAACTCTCTTCACCTCCTCCTCCATTGTTTTCTGAGTATACTTCACACTCTTCTTGAGAGAAACAAATACACTCAGGTATAGAACAGCAGTTGGACATTGCACACAGCTGAGAAATCCAAGTCAAATAGTAATCCCACCTGAAATCCCCAAAGCCTAGAACAATTCTTCAGTAATATCTTTAAAAATCTAATCCCTTCCTTTAAAGGATTAATTTTCTGGTCTTTTCAGAAACTTATGGAGAGAATTTCTCATAGGAAGTTTCAAATTGATAAATGTTAAAATAACATCCTATAGGCAAAGCAGAATCAGTGTTTCCTGAAGAGGAGAGAGGATGAGGAGAGAGTGAGAGAACCTTCTCAGACCCTGCCGAGCCAACTCTTAGGACTGCAGCCTGACTTCATGCCACATTACCTTCCAAGACCTCAGAGTGGTCATGCCTGCTGCTGGTCAGATGAAGAATAGCCCTACACCTCCAAATGCACCCCACTTTAATGCCTCAGATTCATCCTTACTTGACTACCTGACTTAGGAAAAGGAACTGGATTTACCTGGACTGCCTCTATGCATGACTGAGACCCATCCTGGTTATTCATGGGACACTGCATACTTCCTGAGCAGTCCATAAGGAAGACAAATTCTCCATAGGTCATAGAATGCCTCAACTTCAGGAATGTCTGAATAGAGAATCACCATGACAGAAGGATCTCCCACTAAACTACCTATACAAAAGGGATAAAAATCCTGTGAGAAAAAAAAGGGCAAGAATCTTAAAGCCACCAGGAAACAATTATAGTGAACTCAAAATCTCAAATCTAAATTTCTGTGTTTGATTCTTATACAATATTAGCTTGTAAAGGGCTTTGGCAAGTGAGGCATAAACATATAAATAAGTAAGGAAAGAATAATCAAAAATTTTAACAGTGTCCCTGGAAGCTATTTTCCTGGTAGCTTAGCAAATGAATAAGACACATGAAATGAACATTTTCCAGCATTTGCCAAAAGAAGCAGATATGTTTATCTGCAGAGGCATACCTTCTTCATATCAAACCAATGGTAATCTTATCACAAAGGTCATTGTTTAAGTCTTTAATTGCAGCTTTGAAAAGTTGATGCTCATATGCATAATTTTGAAGCTCATAAATTACAAGAGTATTTATAAGCAACATACACACCAATGAAATTTCATGTGATTTGGTAAAAAGGACACACTGATATTCTCCCAAAGAGAAGAACGTTCTGGGGTTCATGTTGAATTCAAATAGCTTCACATAAACCATGGGATGAGGGAGAACAGAGCAGACCACCCTGAGTGGATAAACTGTTAAAGCTATATCTGATTTTATTTTTATGTGTGAATGAAAATTGAGGCTGGAATTAAAACATTACTATTGAGATGGAAATGAAATGAGAATGACTGGATTATATTAACTCCACTTTTATAGTTCTGAGAATATAAGAGGATATGGAATCATGTAGCATTATTGTATTTTTACAAACTGAATCTAGAATGGTAGAATTAAATCCTTAGAAGCCTAGGATTCAATATGATCATGGAACCTGTTTCAGTTTAATCTTTTATTCATGGGATACTCTACTAATCAAACAGGCTACTGAATATAGTAGGTATCATCCACAAAATATTTGATAAAGACTAGTTGAGAAAATTATGTATACATAATCCAGACATCTAGATATATAATGTTGCATTGGTTTTGATTGTTGAGGGCCGAAGCCGAGTCAGGATGACGCATGGAATTTTTGCCAGAAGTAGTGGTTGAGAGGTGACGCCAGCGAGCCATTAAAATAATGACTTTTGGGCTGGGGATGTGGCTCAAGCGGTAGCGCGCTCGCCTGGCATGCGTGCAGCCCAGGTTCGATCCTCATCACCACATACAACCGAAGATGTTATGTCCACCAAAAACTAAAAAATAAATATTAAAAAAAAAAAGATAATGACTTTTAAGTTCTCGCGGAGTTCCTGTTGAGTTCCGGTTGAGCTCTTGCGGGGATCCCTGAAGAGTTTGTATTGGTTGGGGAAGTGCCGGAGGAGGGATTTCCGGTTGGTGGTTGCTGGAGGAGCTGCATGGCCTTCGGGAGCGTTCCTGGGGAGCGTGTGTGGAGTGTGCTGGTGGAGTTCAGAAATAAAGTTTGTTCCTCATGAGTGACTCATGATTTGTGCCCAGCCAGACTGCGGCAATTGGTGGCCCCTGGTGGGGAAAGCCTGAATCTCAGAGGTAAGTGAAATTGCTCGCCCCGGAGGGAAGGCGAGAGAATGGGTGACCATTTCAAAAAAAAAAAATGTTTTCTTGTTTTGATTTGTTTTGTTTTTGTTTCAAGCTGCCTATCCCTAGAACTTTCTCAGGCAAACTGGGAAAAATGATTGGCTCAAGGTTTGAAGTTGTTCGGCCCTGAGGAAGAGATAGAGATAGACCACGAATTTACATTCAAGAAAATAGGAAAATTGATACAATGATTTTCTGTTCCATTTTTGTTTCATTCTGTTTCGGTTTTGTTTTGTGTTATCTTGTTGGGTTGTGTTATCTTTATAGTAGATTAGAAATTAGTAAAAAACAGACCAAAAGAGTGTTAAGTAAATTGTTAAAGGTTCAGATCATGGAGAAAGACATTTTAGATCAAGTAAAAGAGAAGGTCTCTCGAGCTAGTCAGACAGAGGAAGAAAATTTAAAGGAGGAAGAACTATCAGGGAAAAAGTTACAACAGGAGGCTGCTGCTAACACCTTTCTATCACCAGAGGGCGTAAGTGTCCAACCAACTGCTCCACCTATAGAGACAACATATCCTATGGGGCCCCCAACCCCCATAGTTGATAGATGGGATCCTGAGACAGGACCTCAAAGATTAACTTGCCTTGTATTTGAGCAGGCAGGAGGGCAGCAAATTCACAGTGCTTTACATTTCAAAACAGTGAAGCAGTTAAAGGAGGCTGTAACAACCTATGGTCCCCAAGCACCCTTCACTGTAAGCATGGTCGAATCCATTACCAACTTGGACATGACGTCAGTAGATTGGGCTAGTATGTGTAAATCTGTGCTAAATGGAGGACAATATTTGTTATGGAAGGTTGCCAATGAGGAATTTTGCATGGAGACAGCTAGGCGAAATGCAGCAGCCAGTTACCCTCAAATACATTTAGATATGTTGTTAGGAAAAGGACCTTATGAGGGACAACGGCAACAAATTGAATATGATCCTGCTATATATTCACAAATTGCTGCAGATGCAGTTAGGACATGGAAGACTTTACAAGGACATGGAAATTTACAAGGTCAATTATCTAAGATAATACAAGGAGCTAATGAACCTTATGCTGAATTTGTAGATAGGCTTATTCAAACATCTACCAGAGTTTTGGGGGACACAGAACAAGCAACACCATTAATTAAACAGCTAGCCTTTGAGCAAGCAAACAGATGGTGCAAGGAGGCCATTAGACCATGGAAACATGGAGATTTAAACACATATATTAAATTATGTAGAGACATTAATGAACAAGGGCAAGTCTTGGCAGCTGCAATACAACAGGCTTTAGATGCCAGGCCGAAAACATGCTACAATTGTGAACAAACAGGACATTTTAAAAGGAATTGCCCCATAGGAAGAGGGTTTAACAAAGCTAGGTATCAAAGGAGTAGAATACCGGGTATTTGCCCACGATGCCATAGAGGGAGACATTGGGCTAATGAATGCCATTCTCAAATCACCACAGAGGGTACTCCGTTATCAAAAAACGAACAAGGACCAGGTGTTTACCCATGATATCAAGGAGAAAGGCATCTGGCTCCATTGCCAAAAAATGGACAGGGGGGCCCAGTGCTCTGGGGCCCACAACCACAAATATACGGGGCACTGGAGGAACCCAGCAACACCATCAGGGTAGTGCCCAGGACATATTGTCCATTAGATCTCTCATCATACAAACCAGAGGAAGTGCAGGATTGGACATCTGCGCCTCCGCCAGAGCAGTACTAACTCCAGAGATGGGAGTTCAAATCATTCCCACAGGGGTAAAAGGGCCTCTTCCCCAAATAACAGTAGGCTTATTATTGGGATGCAGTTCTTCTACTCTAAAAGGACTTATGATAAGTCCTGGGGTAATTGATCCCGATTATGAAGGTGAAATAAAAATTATAGCCAGTTCTCCAAGGGGTATAGCAGTAATTTCACCAGGGGATAGAATAGCACAGTTATTAATAATACCCAGCTGGCATGATAAATTTTCCAGTAGTACTATAGAAAGAGGTTCCAGGGGATTAGGCTCCACAGGTGTAGATTGGGATATGCTGTCTTTAAATTTAGATTCTCGCCCAATGCTAAAACTAAATATTCAAGGACAGGAATTTAATGGGCTACTGGATACAGATGCAGACCTTAGCATCATATCTCATCAGGAATGGCCGAAACATTGGCCATTACAACAAGCCACTCAAACACTTCGAGGCCTGGAAGTGGCGACTAATCCCCATAGAAGTGCAATGGTATTAGACTGGAAGGATACTGAAGGATGTGAAGGAACTATACAGCCATATGTATTGGATCATCTTCCTATAAATTTATGGGGATGACATGTCCTAGATCAATTAGATTTGACATTAACAAATAATATCAATCCAAATGTGCCCACTATTAGGGCTAGACAAGGTTTTAGGAAAGAAAAAAGATTAGGAGAACAAGAACAAGGTATAGCAGCAACAATTCAAATAGATCAAGGAATAAATAGACATGGATTGGGTTTTCAGAAGGGGTCACTGAGACAATAAAAATTACTTAGAAATCAGAAAGGCCAGTATGGGTTCCTCAATGACACCTGACTAAAGAAAAGATACAAGCAGCCAATGACCTGGTCAAACAACAATTAGCGGAGGGACATATACAACCTTCTGTATCTCCCCATAATACTTCCATTTTTGACATTAAAAAGAAATCTGGTAAATGGAGATTATTGCAAGATTTAAGAGCCATTAATAATGAGATGGTTATTATGGGACCTGCTCAATCAGGGATTCCCCAATTGTCTGCTTTGCCAAAAACCTGGTATGATTTAGCTATAGATATTAAAGATTTTTTTTTCAATTCCAATTCATCCTGAGGATAGTCCACGTTTTGCATTTACTATCCCTGCACTGAATCCTGAAAGTCCTGATCAGAGATATGAATGGAAAGTACTCCCTCAAGGGATGGCTAACAGCCCAACTATGCATCAAATTTATGTTAACAAAGCAATCCAGCCACTTAGAAATCAAAATCCTGAACTACAAATATTTCATTATATGGATGATGTATTATTAGCACATAAAGATAAAAACTCATTGCTAGAATGTTATGCCACACTTACAAATTTATTAAAAAATTATAATCTAGAGATAGCAGTAGATAAAGTACAATTAAATTTTCCAATTAATTATTTAGGAGTTCTATTATCCTCAACCATGGTCCATCCACCAAAAAATCAAATATGAGTAGATCAACTCAAGTCACTTAACAACTTTCAAAAGTTATTAGGAGACATAAATTGGATAAGGCCTTATCTAGGCATAACAACAGGAGAGTTGGGACCTTTATTTGATATCC
>NW_026000242.1:483102-492051 GCF_001458135.2 Marmota marmota marmota | reverse complement strand
AATTTGGAAAATTAAAATATTTGCATGTTACAATTGATACTTCTTCCAGATTTTTGATGGGCTCCCTTCATGCCAGAGAAAAAAACTAAAGATATTTTAGCTCATTGCTTACAAAATTTTGCCACTGTGGGCATTCCAAAACAGTTAAAAACAGATAATGGTCCTGGCTATACCTCTACCTCTTTTAAACAATTTTGCTCATCATTTGGCATTACTCACATAACAGGAATTTCATACAATCCACAGGGACAAGGCATAGTTGAAAGAGCTCATCAAACTATTAAAATGTACTTATTAAAGCAAAAAGAGGGAATTGGAAAGGGGTATATATCCCCCAAAGATAAACTTAAAGTAAACCTTTTTACTCTAAACTTTTAAAATTTGAATTCATCAGGGCTTAGTGCTGTGGAAAGGCATATGTATCCAAAAAATGTACATAAGCCTAAGGTACTTTGGAAGGATATTCTAACAGGACAATGGAAAGGTCCTGACCCAGGGATTGTCTGGAGTCTGGGTTCTGTTTGTGTGTTTCCACAGGGAGAACAGCAGCCGATTTGGATTCCAGAGAGACTAACCAAAGTGATTTCTACAGACCAAAAAGAAGATGATTTGACTCAAATCCATAACAGCTGATATCCAGAGCTCCAGCTTCGCTATTCTTACATCTGTGACAGTGATTCTCCCACACCTGGAGGCTAATGAAATATGAACACCATTAAAACCTATTTCAAATGTAAAAAACCTTGGGGCTTGCTTGTGGGAATACCTTCAGACCCATTATGCAAGTTATAGGAAAAAGGATGGGATATCCAAAAAAGAGCCAAACCCAGGTGGTAATCAGGATGTCTTTTTCAATATCTATTTTATTATTGCATTTTCCCACATCATGAAGTTCTATTTTATTTTTTGAGCTCATACAGACCTAGGTTAATGTTTTTCTGATCAGTTCTCTTTTTTGTCTGTGGAGTTTTTAAACATTGCAATGGAGATTTCACCTGTGTAAAGCTACAAGGCCTTTAGTATTGTCTTATGTGTTGTATGTTATGTGTGCACACTTGTGTTTTGTGTTGTATGTCTGTATGTGCGTATGTCCATATATCATATATGAGGAGTGCTCATGAAAAAATTGATCCAAATATTTTTTTTATTCACGTGATTTAAGTGGTTTAATTTAAATTGGGTTGTTTAATATGTGAGCAAAAAAGGAGGTTAACAGATCTGTTTGTTTACTTTCACCTTTCCTTTTCATTATATTTAATAATTCTGTTCAGGATAATGTAAATTGTTCTGAAAATTGTTTTCTTAGTACCTGTTGGAATGTTACATAATTTCTTTTTAGCCATCATTGCCAGAATTCCTATCTTCCTCCCAGTGCAGGTGAAGACAAAGATAAAACCAAATTACAGCTTCTTCGATAGCTATCACAGTAAACTGTATAAACTGATGCATTGATGAATAATAACTCAACAAGTAATGCTCAATCAAGGAGTCGATTTACTTTGGGAGGAAATGGACATATTGATAGATTCCTCTGCTTTGAACTGCTTGCAGAACTTTCCTGGACTATGTATAACTTGTATGCATTGTGAACTATCTGTTGGTACAGCGAATTGTGGTAGTGCTGGCGTATCTTTGCAGATGGTGTCACAGGTGGTACTATTTTTCCAAAGGAGCCGTCAATTGGCTTGGTGTCGTGGCATTTCTGTATCCTCCTCCCTTCTGTAGTGATGGTCTAAAATTTGGGGGCCAACAGAGGTGAGGCAAAGAACCTCACCCCCCGACTGGTGCAAAGGCCAAATTTGGGGGCCAACAGAGATGAGGCAAAAAACCTCACCCCCCCACACTGGTGCATAGGCCTATCCACAAGTATGGCTGTATGCTGGACCGGTAGTCAGTGATGCGTAAGATCCAATTGCAGTGGTACCAACCTAAGACAGGAGGCTGACGCCTTGAGGTCAGCTCATCAGATGACGGGTAAGAACCATATGTAGTATTGGACAGCCTAACAGGTAAGGTCCCTAAGCCAGATTGCTTGTTGTTTAATTAAACAGAAGGGGGGAGTTGTTGAGGGCCACAGCCGAGTCGGGATGACGCATGGTATTTTTGCCAGAAGTAGTGGTTGAGAGGTGACGCCAGAGAGCCATTAAGATAATGACTTTTAAGTTCTCGCGGAATTCCCATTGAGTTCTGGTTGAGCTCTGGCAGGGATTTCTGAAGAGTTTATATTGGTTGGGGAAGTGCCGGAGGAGGGATTTCTGGTTGGTGGTTCCTGGAGGAGCTGCGTGGTGTTCGAGAGAGTTCCTGGGAAGTGTGTGTGGAGTGTGTTGGTGGAGTTCAGAAATAAAGTTTGTTCCTCTTGAGTGGCTCGTGATTTGTGCCCAGCCAGACTGCGGCAGCATTGGTTTTGATGAGTAAGATATATTCCTTTAGCCATCATTGCCAGAATTCCTATCTTCCTCCTTTCTGTGACAAGAGACACCTAGGTATTGTTGGGCTGGCACTGTCCTGAGAGGTCAGAAAGGTTGAATGGGACTTAGTACATATGAACTGTTCAGAACACCGCCAGATACATGGTAAGCACTGCATGTATATTGTCTACTAAAACTCTTTTAGTTTCCTTCAAATTATCTTTAACTCCAGATATCTCTGCTTTCTTGTTTTCTTTCTTGTTTTCTTTCTTTCTTTCTTTCTTTCTTTCTTTTGCTTCCTTGTTTTCAAAGAAGGTGTTTCAAATCTTAACTTTACTACTTGTTATCCCCAGTTTCCTCATCTGAAAAATCAAGGTAATAATATCTACTTCATATGATTTTTTTTTTTGGCTAAGTGATACAATACCCTTATGAAACTTAGCTGAGGACTCAACTCATATTGAACTCTTAATAATTTTATAAAATTATTTCTAAAAGTTATTTTATGCAGTTATTTTTAATTAAAATTTTTATTTTAAAAAGATATCATTTCCTTAATATAGTAAATTCTTCTAAGTTTTTTTAAAAATGATGTATTGTGCTTTCCCCTCTGTACTGGTATGCTTCATTTGGCACAACACTAAAATGTTTTTATTGAGCCAGGTTGCCATTCCAAGATTTCATTTGCTTCCTTGTGGGTAAGTGTACAGCAAATCGATTCGACCAAATATGTGAGCTACAAAGCTGCACCTGAATATCATTGCTGGAAGAGATTCATGAGACTGATAAGGATGTCCTTGATGTTCCCCTGTGGCCTATAGAACTGACCATGAGAGTAGATAAGAACATCTGAATGGGGCCTAGAAAAATATCAGACAAGAAAAGAGACAGAGATCTCAATCCTTAAATTGAACATTATGAAATAATGTTCTGAGAACCAATCACTAGTAATATATTTCACAGGTCTAAAGAGATCACCAATAGGAATCAAACACAGATAACTAATGTACAAGGCAGAGAGTGCAGCTTCATGAGAGATGAACTGGTTATAGCAAACATTTTTGAGGTTGGGACCTCATCATGGACAGCTGGCCCTAAGGAATAATGGTTGCCAAGTGAGGCCACCCAAAGAATGCCACTTTTAAAGCTCAAGTGTATGAAATTACCTTGGCCACACATCAGTAATGAGAGCCTGGGATGGCTTGTGGAAACTGACTCCAGAGAACTGTCTGCACAGCGGTTGTAGTTGTATAAGCATGAGTCTAGTCCCAACCATGTCACTGTCCCCAACAATACCTCTATTCTAACCATGTGGAAAATGCTGCTGAGTGGCAGTATCTTTCCAATAATACTTTATGGCCCCTGCACCCCAGTATAGGCATCCAGGAAGGCCAAGAGAACAATAGAATGATATTGTTGTACCACTTTTTGTTATTAGGAAAAGCACATATGTGTTCAGAAATATTTAGATAATAAGAAAAATTAGGGAAAAGTAAGAAACTGAACTTACTAAGACACTAAACAGTTTAGAAATTAATAATTAGGGCATTATAAAATTTTAGAAATGGATAGTGTTGATTGTGGTGAAAGATGAATTAATTAAAGTCACAGAACTGTCCACTTGAAATATTTAAGGTGTTAAATTTTATTATTTGTCACAATTTTTAAAAAAGAAAGAATTTCAGGAATATTATATGTAGGTATGAAGAATCTATCAATAAGAGTTATTCACTGGGTTAAAAAAAGAAATTAAGAAACCAAACATTGTCTTAATCTAATCCCAATGACTATGTTCATACTTCCTTTTTTAAAAATGATTTTTTCCTATGGCATATGTTATTTTATAGTGGTAACCTGCTTGTATGACTTATTTCGTACTTCCAGTTACATGGAGGCCTTTCTTCCAAATTATTCCAAGATGCCCATGTATAATATTTAGGTAGCTACATATTAACTTATCATATTAATGAGGGCACAGCATAGTAAATGAAATAATTTTAATCATTTAACACTTGATGTTATTAAAAGTGTTATTAAAATGTATCCAGTGTACATTTTTATTTGTATTTAGATTTATTTCCTTAGGTAACATTCTAAAAATTGCAGTTACCAAATTGAGCATTTATTTAGCTATATATGGCAAATTTGTCTTGAAAAGATTGACACAAAACATTTTGTTCACAGTAATCTATGACAGTGCCATATTCACTATATCTTTTGAAACATGAATCATTATATTTGCAAATCTTTGATATTTTAAATATTTATTGTCATATGCTCATTTTTATTTGCATTTATATTCAGACTGATCACTGTTGCATGTGTATAAATTCCTGTATTTTCTGTTATGAATTATTTGTTCACATTATTCATCTAACTATTTATTAACTTAAATTTGCCTATAAGACAATGCCACAGCATACACCCAAGCCAATCTCTTTGCATGCTGCAGTGAAGCTTTTTCAATATTTCACTTTAGTAGGTTTAGCTACTACTGGATAGAAAATGGAAGTGGGGATATTTGAGACTGATTCTAAGACAGTCATCTGCCAAGGGGAGTACAAAAGGAGAACAAAAGTACCTGGCTTCTTCTCAGGCATCCCCATCTCCTCAGATACTCGGGGGCTGTGCACCTCCCTGCAGTAAACCAGGAGTTCCATGTCCCTGTTAAACTTGTGTCCTTTAGCCAAGGAAACCTGACTTGGGGATTATCAAGGGAGTCAGGTTAGAACCATCACTCTTTGCTGCCTGGAGCTGAGGTCAGAGCTGAGGGCCACAGGCTTCCTCCAACAGTGAGCATGACCAGGAGCAGAGGGAGAATCAGGAGAAGACTCAGCACATTAAACCTGGGAGAAGAGGGAGCACAGTGCATCCCACTCTTGGTTAATAGGGAAAAGAAAGGACCACCTGGGAAGGGCTGGACAAAGTCAGGACCCAAGAAATAGGGTCCTGGCAACAACAGTCCTCTCTTACTGATTATCTGAGCAGAAGTCTTATCATCTGCAAGGAACTCAACAGCACTCAAGGGGCAGTTGGAGTGGACCCTCTGGATGCCATGCTGGGAGCGGATGGTGGCAACCATGCTGAGTGTGTATGGCAGTTCCTCCAAGGGGACTAGAGGAGTTTTCATATAAAGGCAACTGTCTTTAAGATGTTCTACAAAAAATTACTTTCATTCTGTTTTCCTTTCTAATAGTTTCGGCACACCCCAAAATGAGGAAAAAAAATCCCCTATTATGCCACCCCAGTATTCAAAGGGGAGAAGGTCTCACCAGAGAGATGGTATCTAGGATTTAGGATGGCTGGGAGCACATAGCACAGGACCCCATCAGTGTCCAAGGGCAGCTCCTGAACATACCTCAGGGTGAGCTCCACCTTTGACCCAGGCTGGAGGTTCCCCACATTGTAACAGATCTGGAGTATGAGTCCTCCTCCAATAAGTAAGCCTCCTGACCCTGGGATATGGCACCCTCATAGTTGTGTAGGGCCTAAGGAAAATAGGAGGGATGGGAATGAAAGGTAACAACAAATGAAAAGACAGGACTGCAGAAAATAAAGACTGTTAGAGAAAGAAATTAATGGGTCTTCTCAATTTCACAGCTGGAGTTTGAATGCCTCTAACTGATTTATCCCTAAATGATTTCAGGAAAATCAGAATTTAGATGTGAGTGGAGGGAAAAGAATCCAACACCAGCAATTTTTGTGAAGGTACATTTGAATGAGATCTTCAAGAGTTCACATTAATCATTAAAGGAAGGGAGAAGACAAAGAACCCATCTCCTGTACCTCCATCTTGTCCTGTAATTCTGCCACAATTTTCTTCCCATCCACCACGTCCTAAAAGCTAAAGACATCAAAGTCTTCATCCATTGGGTACATAAAGGAAGCTTCCAAAGGGACTTTCTCCTCATTCTCACAGTTTAAGTTTGGAGACACACTGGCCACAAACTCATGGATGGACAATGTTACAGAGAAGTTCTTCAGTGCCACTAGGGATAGGTCAGGTTTCAAGAGTTCGACAAGCTGTAATAGAAGGCCTCTTGTAGGTCAGGGGTTGGGCTAGCACTGGTACACAAGGGTTGGAAATCAGACTTACCTGGCTTCTATTGGAGAGTGATTAGACGACAGGAGCTCTCCATGCTGACACGGTGATCTGAGGAAAAGACACATCATGAGCAGAGTGACATATTGGGAGATATGCATCCAAATATTAGTACATTATGAACCTCTCTCTTGCATAAGAATACATTCAGGAAGTTATGGTTGGATCTAGAACAAAAGGAGGAGGGAAAGGGGACAGAGTCTGATAGTTTGGCTCCTTCTAAATGACAACCCTCCCAGGGAGTGGGGGTGGGTGATGTTGTATGATTCAACAAGGTTCACTTGAAACCTCTTGAGGCTACTTAAAACAGCAATTCCACTTTTTTAAAAGCTCAAAAGTGTGTTTAGTACACTGTTCCCTTGGGAATATTGAATAGATCCTGTGGTAGAGCAAAATGAGAATTTTAGCAGTTTAAGAGCAGACAGGCTGTGGTTTTGCACAATGACACATAGCAACTCTGCTTACTGACATTTAACCATGGAGGTTTGAAGCGGCTAACAAGTAGCTGTAACAGATAACTGCAGTAACAGAAGCTGGAAAAAAGTAGTGGGAATAGAACAATCCCCCTTTAGGCTTAGTGCCATAAATATCCCTAAGCTATGTGATCTGAGTCCCTAGTTTGTTGACAAGCTTGTACCTATATAAGAAATGTAGATTGCAACTTCCAGTAGAATTGCACCAACTCCCTTACCTTGATGTACCCCAAATTTGCTTATATATAAAAGTATAAACCCTATTATGCTTGGGGCTTAAACATTGGGAATTATCCCTCTGAGCTGTGGTGCTACTAATAAATTATTGCTTCCAGATCTTCATATTCTGACCCTCATTTCCCACTATACTATAATAACCTTAATCTCCCTTGAAACTCGGTATTATCTTTCCAAAATAATAACCATCAGACCTTCATTTCACATTTGGATTAATATATGTAAAGTTCCTACATTAGTATTTTTAAACAACTAGGACAGATATCAGCATTGTTCCTGTTGTCATTGTTACTATTATTCAATAAATATTTACTGTTAATCATTATGAATCATTCTATTCAGACCTCCATGTAGAAAGCATCTTAAATCTCTCCTAGATATTGTATCATATACCTTGTGATTTTTCTTTTACATGTCACAGTTCTTTTTTTTAATTGCTATATCCAAATTATTCTAGTATTCAAGTAGTATACATGAAACATGTCCCACATTTTAAATCAGACTGTCCTAAACATCCCTCTCAAATTTTATAATCATTTTGAGGTGCATTCCATGTAATTTGATACATATGAACAGAGATACAACTTATGTACCAAAAGCATGATTTAATGGCAATTCTTTTACCCAGGGGGCCCACAGATGGGTTTGATCCTAATGATGAATTCTCATGCTCCTGGGAGTCACTTTGAGTCCATTCTGCACTGGATCATGTGCTAGCTTGCCTCTCCCTGATCTGACACAGTGTGACTTGGGCTGCCATCTCCAGGACCAACAGGGGCTTTAACTAAAAACAGGACTTAAAAAGTTAAAATGGCATCACCTGGAGCTCAGAGCATGCTGGAGAACAATAGCACACATGTGCTTATCCAGAGCCCTGGACAGAATATAGAGAATGCCATGCTTACCTAAGGGACCTGCAGGCACGAAAACAGGGGCTCTTTCTGGAATGATCCCTGCCCAAGCATTGTGAAGCTTTGGGTAAAACTATTTGTAAACTCACTATACTGATCCAAATCATTATTTAAAGCACATATTAGGGTGATGATTTTGCTAATGATGAAATACTTGTCTAAAACAAATAAGACCTTGAGTTAGATCCACAGAACCACAAACACGCACACATACACACCCACATGCACACCTAGAATAACAAACAAACATAACCTCCACTTTAACAAAATTGGAAATCATGCTCATGCTGATTATCCATGTGATATCACTTGTATTTCCTATGCAACAAGCCCTGCTATATAAATCCACAGCAATAACCAGGTTCCTCATTCCAAATCTGTTATTACAGACAATTGAATAAAAACAGTGCTTTGTAAAACACCCCACATGTTAAAGCAACACAAGAGGAAAGTAGCAGGTTAGAGAAGAGGAGAACATGCTGAGGAAAAGGGCTTCCAGGATGATCCCTAAGTGGGATAGGTAGAAGAGTCTGGGCTAAGTCAGAGAAAGAACATCTAATAACACCCACAGGAAACTTAAGGCAGTAGATTCACACAGGACCAAAGCAAACCAAAGACTGAGAAAAATCCAAGCTCTCAGCTACCCAGGAGAGAGAGCTTCTCTCTCAGCCTGGGAGCTCTGTCTGGACAGGATATCAGAGATGTAAGAGTCTGACAGAAGCAGTCACAGGCAGGCAGGGAGGGGAAGAGCAAGAGAATCCAGTAGACCACACCCTAACAGCCTGTTATGAGAAGTGGAAAACCTGGGCCAGCCAGGA
>NW_026000242.1:377995-471572 GCF_001458135.2 Marmota marmota marmota | reverse complement strand
CACTGAGTGTTTCCTGTACACAGTGATGGCCTATGACCGCTTTGTTGCCATATGCTTTCCCTTGAGATACATGGCCATCATGAACCACAGAGTGTGCTCTGTCTTGGCCACAGGGACCTGGATGGGTGGCTGCATCCATGCCATTATCCTAACCTCCGTCACCTTCCAGTTACCCTACTGTGGATCCAATGAGGTGGGCTATTACTTCTGTGATATACCTGCAGTGCTACCTCTAGCCTGTGAGGACACATCTCTGGCTCAGAGAGTAGGTTTTACAAATGTTGGTATTTTGTCTCTCATTTGCTTTTTTCTCATCCTTGTTTCCTACACTTGCATTGGGATCTCCATATCCAAAATTCGTTCAACAGAGGGCAGGCAACGAGCATTCTCCACCTGCAGTGCTCACCTGGCTGCAATTCTTTGTGCCTATGGGCCAGTCATCATTGTCTACCTACAGCCCAACCCCAGGCCCCTGCTGGGTGCTGTTGTTCAGATCTTGAATAACCTTGTGACTCCCATGCTGAACCCGCTTATATACAGCCTGAGGAATAAAGACGTAAAATCAGCCCTGAGAAATGTATTTCCTAAGAGAAGTCTTGCTGTGGAAAAATAAATAAAAAATAAATAAGAGACTCTAAAGCTTTATAGGATGAAGTCTAATTTTCCATATCATAGGACAAATTCTCATCTGAGGTTCTCAAAACATATTGAAATAAAATATACTCTGAATCAATCTACCTCTTATTCTCAGTATTTTAATATACATGTCCATCTTTTCCCCCCATGTTTATAATGAAATAGAACTGATAATGTTGCTATTTGACATTGTACTCATGCTGTATGAATTCTGTCTCAGCACAATTGTACCCCAAAACATTTCTTAGTTGTTTAAATAGTTGAAAGAATTAAAACACATCTGTCTCCTCATGGTCTTGGTTAAAAGTGTACTCTTATACATCGTGAGGAAAAAGAGAGTGAGAGAAAAAAATTGAAGAAAGGCTAATACATAACATCAGAATTCTGTCTCTTTTCTTTTAGAGAGTGAACTCCAATTTCCAGCAAGCAACATCAAAATTCAAACTAAGTTAACTAATATTTAAGGTAATATCTTCTTGGAATAAAGTCTTGTGTGATTTTGAGAGTTTTTTATTGTGCGGATTCCTTTGGACCTAGATATTTTCATTGCATTATTAGACCTCTGGAAAGATATGAGTCTATATTGTATCTCATTAGATACACAAAGTGAGAATTTTTGTTTTATAAAATGTGATGAAAAAATAAAAAACTCCCATTGAAAGTAAATAGTTTGCTATTTGGCTTTTAAAAAAAGATGTTGATTTATTTCTGTGTTTATAAAGAAAAATCAAACTAAAATTATTTAAATTCAAATAGGAATAATAAATTTCCCTCCCACAGGAAGTTTCTTCCTTTCTCATAAAACAAACAATATAAGTTATTTTTCTTCCTCTAATCTCTGTGTTCCATAATGCTGAGGGTAAAACAGGTAAGTTTTGTTTCTAGAAACTATACTAAATTGTGTAATAAATATAATTCTCTTCCTCTTTTTCTATATTATTTCCTCTATTTATATTTTATCTACTAGTTATTTATGACTTTTCTTATAAGGCACAATAACTCCCCTTGGACAGATGAATGAAATAAATATTACAGAGAAAGAAAGAGGGAAGGAAGGAAAGAGAGAGAGAGAAAGAGAAAAAAGTAGGAGAGGGAGGAAGTAATTTGTGTTTTAGAAGTAAAATAGAATAGTGCTTTGTAATGAAATGGTTTTTGCTTTCTTCTTTTCTTCAATTTCTGCCTATCAACAGTTGACTAAAAATCAGTTCTCCAAGAAGAATCTATAAGTCATCACAGAGTGTGGGATGCACTATTAGAAACTATTAAAAGGTTCAGTGGCGGCTCATGCCAGTAACCAGGGAATTGCAATGTGGTGTATAAGAATTTCTAAAGAAAGAATGTATTCATTAGTTTTTCAGTGCTATGACAAAATTCTCAGATAATCAATTTCAGGGAGTAAAGAAAAATTTGGCTCAGTGTTTCAGAGGTTTCAGTTTCTGGCCATCTGCTGGCTTCAAGGTAGAAACATCAGGGCAAAAGGGCATGACAGTGGAAAGCTGCTCCTCTGCTGGTTTCTGGGAACTCAGAGAGATAGAGAAAGAGAAAGAGATTGGGAAGGGGTCTGGAACAAGACGTTGCCTTCAAAGACGTGGCCCAGACTACCCACCTCTTCCAATCTGGTCCAACTTCTAGAGTCTCCATCACTTTCCAGTAGTGCCCCTAGTTCTATTTAACATGCAAGCCTTTGGAAGGACATTCAAGATTCAAATTATAACAGTCATTGTGATTGTTTTTCACAAGAAGTTAGGTTCCACTCTTGATAGAAATCAAATGGACAATATTGCAAATTTCAAAACCATTGATACACAAATGTTCCTTTCAAAAAGCAACAATTGGATTTAAATATGAAACATATCTAATGTTAACTAATACAATGTAAACAGTGGCTCCATTTTCTCCTATATGTGTAATGTAAATTTTTTTTAAAAAACATATTCATCTGTTAGAGTAAGGTTGTTATGACTCTAAATATTCTGCTAATCAGAAAACCCCAACAGCCCCTCTAGTTTTAAACACTTATATGTTTCTTTCTTTTTCCTTCACCTGCCTTTTGGGAGACAAATTGCATGGGCTCTCTCTCATCCAGTGAGGAGGTCCACGGAACAGGGTAGAGAAAAGAGTGGCTGAGGAGTCGCTAATCAAGACCTCTGGAAATGAAGGTGCAAGCAGGTCTGATTTTATTGCACATTTACCATGTATATAAACTCAGGCAGTAGCTAAGCAGATTATAGGCAGCCACCAATACAATGTCTTGCTAACTGTCCTTGCAGCAACCAGTCGAGGAGTGGACCCTGGAGCAAGCACAGGGACTATAACACATGGCCTCACGCCCAGGGCTGTGCCTACAGGGTAAGTGGTTTGCCACTCATGCGCCTATTGGGGGGGGAGTGGTTTGCCACTCAGACGCCCTTAACATAAGCCATGTATGCAGTACTCCATGCGCTTGTCCCCACATCTCACCCCTCTGACTGTGCTGCAAGGACTTCAGCCAGCATTGCTGTTTTTTGTTCAATGGCCTTTATATGGTTATACAGGCATCTCACAACAACACAAGAAAAATTTATCACTGTCATAAACATCAAGGCCAGGGTAATTCCACTATAAGAATTAGTTAATTTGGCTGTCAGGTTTTTCCAATGTTCAGTTAATCCCTGGAAGAAAGAGCAGGTTGTCAAGATAGATCTTAGTCTCATTGATTTTTTGACAATTGCCTTGGTAAGGTTATGCATAATCATAACATAGTCAGCATCCCAAGCACCCTTAATATACTGAGAAAAACTGGAGAAGTGTAAGGTTACATTTTCAGAAACAGATATTGGGTGACACAAATGCAATGATATTCAGGGTCACAAGTAAGCCTTTGCAACATAAACAGAATATCTAGTTGTTCCTGGTGGAGGTCTTGTTCTTGTTGAATGACTAAAATAGCAGCTTGGGACAGTTTATTCAAGTCATTTTGAACAGCAAAGGCTTCTGCCATGGCAGTAGACAACTTGTTTACAGTCTGAGCAGTCTGAATACTCTGAGTGAGTGAATCATCCACAGTGGCTGTGGCAGTGATGGCGGCAACCAGGGCAGTAATCCCAGCCATGATGAGGCTAATTGCATGCCTTGTCTTGTGCAGGATCTCTTTCAGAAGATTCTCCATCTCCATGTCCCCCGGACTCTTCCACTCTCTAGGCAGGTTCACAGGAAGTCAGATTGCACAGGGGGCACTCTGAGGATAAATATATGTTTAGCTTTCATAGCAAAGGTTAGACAATTTGTGAGCCAGCAGGATGTGTTGACTGCACAAAGGATCTCTGTATGAGTGGTATTTATGCCAAAAGTACCGTTGATTATTAGCATGGCAAAGGGTGGCATAACACAAGCTTGAGTATAGTGGGTATGGGTATAATTTGTCATAAAAGCAAATCCATGGTGAGGGTCTGAACTCATTATTAGTCCGTTCTTCCAGCCAGCTGCTGCTCATTTGATGGGTCTAGCAACCAGAAATATTGGTGTGATATCTATCATGCAATACTGATTTCTTGCATAATGGTTGGTAACGGCTTGTCCCGTGTAGCAGTTACTGTGGTAGCTCATATAGCTTTGGGGAATATCAGTTACATTCCAGGGAGCTGCACTCACTCAGGTGCATAGATGTTGTTCTTCCCCAGAGAAATTCCTCTTATCAAGGAGATAAGGTAAGGCAGTGACACATTGATTCCATGGGATGCTATCATTATCCGAGGGGAGCTTTCCAAAAAGCATTGTTGAGCATGTTGGCAGCAAGGGTTTCTTGCATTTGCCATGGGGGAGTCTATGGCTATAGGTAGCATTAACTATAACTCTAAGGTCAGTGAGAGACAGGCCAACATATGACTTATTATGGTTATCAATAATAGTTTCATTGGCAAGAGCAAAACAGAGGGGACTGTCTGGATTATAGGTTTCATTATCTACTCTAGAGAAATAAATAAGCAGAGTAGGCATAGAAATGCTGGTATTTCAGGGTACTATCACCTTCTGGATGGATAACTGAGGATCAATAAGGTTGGAATTATTACAGAAGAACTTAGATAAAGCCCCTTTCCAATTAACAACAGCTAAAGATGGTTGCCTAGTGACCAAAGCTCAATTTACCTGATGGGAGGCTTCACTATTAGCAGTGAGCATTGCACACAATAGAACCATCATCATAGGCCCAGGAATGAAGTTGCCACCAGGCAAAGGGGACAATCTGGTGGCTTGGTCAACAGCACCTTTAATATCACCCCAGGTTACTTTACATGAGGTTTGTTTGCATCCTTGAGTCCTTTGTTTGTGAGGTTTATCCTCCAGAGTTAGTTCCTTTATCTTCTTGGTTGGTATTTGGGAGTCCAGGGCTTGACTTTTCTGGCAGGCACCCAGTTTGGGTGAGGCTCCTGTTAACATATGTAAACCCTCAACCCATGGTTAGGAGGGGCCCCAGACCATCCCATGTATTTGTTATGGGAGCCTTTCATGAGACCATAGTAGATGAGAGGTCCCCATGAGGGGGGCCCAATGCTTATGGGCTGCTGTTTCTGTAGAAAATTTTGAAATTGAAAGAAAATTTAAAGCAAGTAAGGTTTTGTTCAAGGCATTGCAAGGGGACAATTGGTATAGTTTCCCCCCTCTGTTTTGTAGCATGGTCTTTAATTCCGTGTGTGTGTGTGTGTGTGTGTGTGTGTGTGTGTGTGTATGTATGTGTTTATAATGCCTTGAGTCTAAGGGTTATAGGGGATCGCAGTTAAGTGCTGTATATGCCAATCATTACAAATTGCTTGAAATGTCTTGCTAGTATAGGCTGGCCCATTGTCAGTTTTAATAGACATGGGAACATTCATAACCAAAACATTTAAGAGATGGGAGATGACCATTTTTGTGGTTTCTCCAGTGGAGGCTGTGGCCATTACACAGCCTGAATAGATATCAATAACTATATTAATATATTTTAAATTTCCAAAAGGAGCATAATGAGTGATATCCATTTGCCATAAAGCATTAGATTTTTAACTCTCGGGGATTCACTCCAGCAGGTTGTAAAGGACCAATTGGAAAAATGGGTGCACTTTTTTTTGCTGTCTCTGACTAGCTGTTTGCAAACCCCCTTAATCTTGACTTTATGCAACTGCCATGGCTGAGGGCAGCAGAGAGGCTTGAGCTGCTTGTGACCCTATATCTTGAATGGCAAAAATCCAGTCATCCAGTGTGCCATTGTGTACTGGCACCACTGCTGTACTATGTTCCTTATTTAATAACCCCCAGATCAACTCCTTGGCTAAGGCTGCCCTAGCTTCTTCATGAGACACCTTTCCTTCTACCACCTTGTTTACTCTGTCAATAAATTGTGGCAAGTCTTCGGTGACTTTCTGCCTTAAGCCCTGTTTAGAAACTGTCCCTCCCCCAGCTGGTAACTTCCTCCAAGCTCTCAGAGCACAGAGCCCCACCTGATCAAAATAATTTGGTGGGCCTGTGGCTTCTACTGCAGGGGAACTGTAGATTCTTTCTCCCTGCAAACATTCAGCTGGGAGGTTAACATTTGTGGTGTGATTATGATCCCCCTGCTGTTCACAGTTATCATAGAAAAATGCCTTCCACTTCAAAAATGATGCCAGCTCAAGAGAGGTTCTGGCTAGGTCTTTCCAGTCTTGAGGGGAATTAAGTTCAAAACTGAGTGATTTGAACATTTGCTCTGCAAATAGCACCCAGGACCCACCCTCTTTTACTGACTTCTTTAACTCCTTCCGGATACCCAATGTGTGTGGATACCAAGTGGCAGGGCACTGTGGTGTGAGGGCCTTGTTGACTGGGAAGGCTTGTATTCCCTTACCCCACTTTTCATTTTCTGTCTTACATAGATCTTCAAAAGGATCTCTGGCCTCTTGGAATGGGATTCTGGAAGACCCCATGCCTTGGGCCTGTCTGGTGGCCTGGTCATTTCTAAGCTCTCATAGTCCCTTGTTGGCTTTGGCATTGCCTCATAAGGAGGCAGTTGCCATTGACTTAGGAAAGGATATAATCTTTGCCTGTAAGTAGAAGGTGCACTTGCAACATTTATGGTCACCTCTTCCTGCACCATGAAGGCTAGCAGTACCATTTCCCGCCTCTCGCACTTCTGCACTTGTTGTGGTTACTGGTTTGAAGTAGATTCTCGCCCCTGCTTTCCTCTAACTGCTGCAGTTCCTTGCTTTGAGGTATATTTTTGCCCCTGCTTTTTCCACTTGTCTGTCTCTCACAGCCTCATCTTCCCTCAGGGCCATCATTATATGACAAGGGTCTGCTGCAGAGCACCCTAAACTTTGCCCAATGGCTGTCACAATAGGAAAAAATATATATATAGTGGTAAAGTATGCCCTTGCCTCACTTCAGTTGCCGTGCATTTGCCATTATCTTCTCCCATTTTGTAGAATCAAAAACATTAGCAGCATTGATCCACAGGCTAGTGTTTATTACTACATCCCAGAACTTCTGGGCTTCTCTCTTATTCATGGTTAAACCTCTAGTATCTAAGAGAGTGTGCAGCATTTGCAGCTGCAAGTATTTGGTGGAACTTGGTAGGTTCCCCATTTCCCCTTCCTCATGGCTCTGTGAGGGCCATACCCTGTCCTATAGGCTTATCTCAGGTCCCTGTTTGGGCCCGAGCTGTGTGGGCTCTCTTGTGTCCAGTGAGAAGGTCCACAAAACAGGGTAGAGGAGAGTGTGGCTGCCAAGTTACTAATCAAGACCTCCAGAGACCAAGCAGGAAGCAGGTCTGCTTTTATTGCACAGTTACCACATATATATACTCAGGCAGTAGCTAAACAGATTATAGGCAGCCACCAAGACAATGTCTTGCTAACTATCTTTGCAGGGGCCAATTGAGGAGCGGGGCCATGGAGTAAGCGCAGGGACTGCAACACATGGCCTCACACCGAGGGCTGTGCCTGCAGGGTAAGCGGTCTGCCGCTCATAAGCCTAGCACAAGGCGAGTGGTTTACCACTCAGATGCCCTTAACATATGCCATATATGTGGTACTCCATGCACTTGTCCCCACAAAGAATGTTGAAGTAGACATTGGTTTTTACAAGCTCCCCTTTTCTGTTTTTTAAATACAGAAACACACACACAAATAATTTTTAAAAACTGTTTACCACTTATCACTATAAAGTAACAGACGGCAATATTAGAAATAATAAGTACCAGTAAAAAGCCTACATCTTGAAATTTTAGGTAATAACATAACAAACTCTAGAATCCAGATCTTCCAATGTATAATCCAGTTCTCTTGCTTCACAAGTTTATAATGCCAACAGAAAGATTTATGGATTATCTTAGTGCTACATGATTTTGATTAACCTCAGGACAAGCTATCACAACCATAAAAATACTAAATAAGAAATTATTCTTCATTTTGTTGTAAGGGAGCATCTCTGCTGATTTAGATATTTTTTTCTAACCTCAAGCAAATTAAACCTTTCCAAACATAAAAAGTTTAATACAAAATAATAAATTTTTAGCATTTCTATTCTGATGAAATGCCTATAGAAACTTAATTAGATTGACTTGCAAAAATTTAGACAATTTCAGACTTATGGAAAAATGGTAAAAGTAATACAAAGAATCCATGTGCACCCTTTCCTCAGATTCATTAAATGCCATCTTGAATTAAATTAGCTTTATTTCCTTCTTCTTTTCTTTCTTTTGTATATGTGAACATGTTTGTATAGGTATTTGTTTCTGAACCAAGGTAAATTGTAGAGATGATTTATAGACATGTGCTCCTTTTCTAATATATGTCTGTCTAATCTATAGACATGCTTTCGATTTTACTTATTTCAATAATGTCTTTTAAGTCAAAACAAACAAACAACAAAGGCCAGGATCACATATTGTGTAAAGTCATTTCTCTTTGGGTTAATTTTCATTTAAGAGCATATGTTTTCCAGAAAATAGGAATATTTTTCAATTATGTAGGGATCCAGTCACCACTCAAAAATCTTGCCTGTTAGTTTTATCATTCATGTGTGAGTTTTGCCTGAATCAATGATACATGCTCCTCAATTTATAATGGGGATCTGTCCCAACAGACCCAGGTTAAGTTGAAAATATTTAAAATTAAAAAATGCACTTGTTTTGGTTTCTTTGTAGAGTGTCCCCCAAAGTCTCATGTGTATAGAGGTGGGGCTTTTAGGCAATAATTACATCATGAGGCCTCTGACCACATCAGTGGATTAATTCATTGATGGCTGAATGGGAGGTGGAACTCAGTTGTAGGAAACTGAACACTGGTGTGCCCTGAAAGGGTTTATCTTCCTTCAGGTCCTTCCTCTCTCTCTCTCCCTCTCTCTTTGTCTCTGTCTCTTTCTCTTTCATTTCTAGCTGCCATGAACTGAGCAGCTGCTGACCAGACCTGTGCCAGTTGCTGAACTTAAGATCGCTCATGTGAATTTGTAGGGACACCAAATAATACACAGACACAATTTATTTTTACTTAAGCTTTTCTGCTTATGGCTTTTCCACTCTTGGTCTCAGGCTCCCCAAGAGGGAGAGCAAGAGAAAGTCACTAGAGGCTGATGAGAGAGAGAGAGAGAGAGAGAGAGAGAGAGAGCAAGAGCGGGAGCGCGAGCACGAGTGCGCTCATGTTCAGGGACACTTGTTCTTTAAAAAGTTCTATCCAAAAAAGGCCAGGAGGGGCAGGGTTACAAGAGACAGTGAGTGTAACTCAATCCTGGGGGCACATCACAAAGAAGACCTTCTTCCTATCCATGATAGACCCCACCCTAACCAGAGCGAATGCAGTAGTTGATCAGAATCTGAAGCATCAGGACTGTAAGAGTATGGTCATTCATTGTGACTCCGCACAAGCAGCTTACCTTTGCCACCCTCTTCTCTCATGATGTGCTGCCTTATGTCAGGCCCAGAACAATAGAGCCAGATAAGCATGGATGGAAACCTCTGAGACTGTAAGTCAAAATAAGCTTTTCCTCTTTGATCACAGAAACACAAAGCTGACTAATGACACTTAACATACCTACCTCATTGAACATCATAGCTTTGCCTCACTTGCCACAAATGTGCTCAGAACACTCACAGTAGCCTACATTAAAAAAAATCATCTAACACAAAGTCCATCTCATAGCAAACATCACATATATTGGGAAGATGGTGGGCAGGCTCTATCTGGCAAGTGCAATCTCTTGCTGAAACCCTAATATATATCAACCAGCGTCAGTGAAACTGTCAGGGTAGTAGCTACTCTGACCAGAGGAACAACAAAGATCAGGGACTCACCCATATCATCCCAAACGGTTGGGCATAAACATTGAACTGCTGACCCTTAGAGATGACAGTAAATTCTTGAGAAAGCATGTTAGCAGACACACCAGGATGCAAATTGCAGTTCTTAAAGGCCTTCTCTACTGCAGACTGTAGCAAGTGCTTCAGGGACTTAAGAACCTGATGGAAAAAAGGAAAGAGAATAAGGATGAAAAGGATAGCTACAATTAATTGAATGTTAATTATGCATCAGGTGGTATGTGACATAGCACATGTGATGCCTAAACGTTAATCCTGTTCTAGAATATGGAAATTATTTCTCTTTCTTTACACATGAGGAATCTAAGACTAAGAGGTTTCACAATATAAATGTGAATGAAGGAAATTTTAGAGAAATGAGACCCTTGAAGAATGGAATTAGAAAAGGGATGGCACCAACTGGGATATAGGGACTTAGAAATAGAGCAAGAGACATCATCTCCTTTTGCATGCTGATAACAGAATATCAATTTGTCACTGTTCCACTATCCATTACACATATTACATTTGTTCTTTCTCCTCTGGTCTGTATCCTTTGTGTGAAAGATAGGCTATAGTACTAAAAGAGGTCCTGGAACACAGACGTGGGGTCTCAAATATAAGAGCCAAAACTCTTTGTTTTTTCTGTCTGCTGTCAATACAAAAGCTTCACACTCAGGGGTGGGGTTGTGGCTCAGTGGTAGAGTGCTCACCTAGCACTTGCAAGGCCCTGGGTTCGATCCTCAGTACCACATTAAAAAACAAAAAAATAAAGTAAAGGTATTGGGTCCAACTACAACTAAAAAATAAATATTAAAAGAAAAAAGCTTCACCCTCTTTCAGGCTCTCATCTCTGGGCTTCCAGTTAATAGGGCTAAGTGACATCCTCCAGAAACCATAGTGGACAAATTTACTAAAAGGCCCAAAGCAGCCACACTAAGGACATAGCCTAAGCTTTGGGAATTTGGAAAAATGCATGCTGGAGGCAAGCTGGGCTCCTGTCCTGATACCAGTGTCCCCCACCATTTTGCATACTTGATCTGGAATGCCCACCTCTGGACACATGGCTTATCCCTCACCTTGAACTGTATCCTTTTCTTGCCTGTGATGAAATCAGAAGTGCCCTCTGTCACCCTAGCAATGCTATTTTTTGTTACCAGGGATTGAACTCAGAGGCACTTGACCACTGAGCCACATCCCCAGCCCTATTTTATATTTTATTTAGAGACAGGGTCTCACTGAGTTGCTTAGTGCCTTGCTTTTGCTGAGGCTGACTTTGAACTCATGATCCTCCTGCCTCAGCCTCCTGAGCTTCTGGAATTACAGTAATGCACCATCACACCTGGCTATGGCAATGCTTTTTATTAAGCTGGTGGAGGCACCTTCTCCAGTGCCAAATGAGAAACATCTGCAATTGTAAACAAATGGAGGTTAGACACAGGCACTCAAGAATCCACTTATAAAATTAGCACAGATGCTCAAAAACACACAATGAGACAGTCTATTTTTTTTTTACCAAAATTATAATAGTTACCATTGGTTGAGCATATACTATAATTTGGAGATCATATTAAATGTTTTAAATTAATGATACAATTTAATCAACATTATTCTTCTTATAGGCTAGCTTCTGTTTCTTTTCATGGATAAGGCAATGGGTCCCAGCTTATTTAATAAATCTGTCCAAGACCACATCCTTATTAAATAGAAGGGTGGTGGCACGGGAGTTCTGGACTGACCACAAGATTCCCATGGCAGATTAAGAAATAGATAGAAATCATCACCATTTCTAGCCTAAGGCACTGTATCTGCCTGACATGGCCATTCCTGAGACGTGGAAGTTTGCCTCCTGTTCCTCTTACTAGAAAATTCTCATCCTGTCCTAGACCACAATTTTGTTTCCATCACAGAATTGTCTATAAACAGAGATACAATGGTAATACTAATACAAGTATTTTTAGAACACATGAAAGAAATATTTTTCACTGTATATTAATATGCTCTAAATATGGCTTCTTTTGTTTTGGGTTGATGAGTCATCATCCCCAAATTGAGTGAGCTTACACTTAGGAATAATGCTCTTAACTTGTCAGGACCAGGCTTCTAATTGTAGTGATGTAACTGGGGTCCTTCTCATGAAAGTTTAAAGCTTGCCAGAACCTTGATCATGTCACTTTCACATTAACAACATGATCTTTGAACTGAAGCTTGGCTTATTGAATGCTTCTGTGTATAGTTTTAAATGTTTTTTTTTAATATATAAACCAAAATTGAAGAGTTTTTATTGATAGCTGTCTTACTATAATTCACAAAAGTTTTTCATGTGGATGATAATAAAAATAACAGAGTAACAGAAAAATTTAAACACTAAAATATTTGTGTGAAGGATATTTCCTAATGCTTTGCATAGTTTTATTCATTTAACTCTCATAATAAACATATAAGTAATATTAGCATCACCATTTTCAGGAAAAGAAACATCTTATAGAGGTTAGTAGATTTTTTCCAAAGTTGCAGCAAGTAGAAAAAGTACAAATTACATATATGGTTTCTTAACACATTATGATTTTATAGCAGTCAAATATGACCAAAATAAATCGTCCTGTGTGACTTTTGGTCTCAGCGATGCTAGAGTGTGATATTTCAATCCAGTAGATAAACAGGGAAGCCATAACCAACGTATTTAATAATTTGTTTGAAAATATCAAATACATTGAGACAATTGAATCAACTGTCTCCAAATACAATGAGAAACTAACAAGACTTGGAAGAGAGGGAAACCCAGTGCAATGAGCCTGGCCTTTGGTGTCTGTCTACACTTTGAGGCAAGTGGCAAGTGACAAATGGATGGCTGAAACCTGAGCTGTTTCACAGAGGTGAGAGAAACATCAGGGACTGAGACTTTCAAAGCAGAAGCATCCTAACCTCAGGTTTTTGAAAAGAACCCTAAAGGATTACACCTGAGAGGTAGAGGAATATTAGAAATAGACTGGCCATCACAATGACTATAGCTCTCTAAGTTTTGTGTCATTCTCTAGATGTGAATTCTGTTTAAAATATTTATAAATTAATAATTTACTATTTAATTTTTCTTTTCACAATGCTTTCGAAAGATGGATACTAGGTTTGCTTTTTATTGATGTTTTATAGAAAATTGCTTTCCAATTTTGTAGAGGAAAAAAAATTGTGCGTTGGTAAGTAAAATTCTTGAGTCAGGCTTTTCTCTGCACACAGTCTCAGCAGTGGTCTCAGGGGGCACTGCAATTCACATGGCACTGCGTGGGTCCTGTAACCACAACACAAATCACATTCCTTTCATACCTGTGTTCCTTGCTGTTACCCTGAGCTTCTTTAATTACCCTCAAGATATCAGTAACTTCTCCATGTGTAAAGACAAAAAGGTGTAAAGAGAAAGAAAACTTCCATCAAGCCTCGGTCAAACTCATTTTAACATGCCAGAATTCTCTACCCACACTGTTTCATTCCAGAGGCTGTGATGCCTTCTTGAGCAGGCCCAAGCTACCTAGTGTTCCACTGTCACTCTCAAGGTGTCCTCACAGGGTCTGTTCAGAACACTGGGAATTTGTAATTCCTCCGGTTAAAGTTTAATGGAAGACCTGTGGGTCACTCCACAAAAGCAGATCCACCGCATGAGGCTAATGAAGGAGAAAAATGCCTCTGGATATTTTACCTCTTTACTATGTGATAGACAACTGCATTATGCACCATATTTCAACAATACTGTAGTGAAGGTCAGGGGCAGAGATTCTTGAACAGTTTTCAGTCTCTGCCCTTCCATGACTTCTGCTCCAATTCCTACCTGTGGTGGCAGGGGTGATCTGGGATGGAAGGTCTCCTGTGAATGTTGATTGGTTTCAGGATTTCCATAAACTAACTCTTAATAAACTAACTCTTTCTATTGCCTTTTCCATGGTCAACTGATTGTACATCAGTACTTGGTGGCATGATGCCAGCTGAAGCTGAGAAACCCCATCCGATAAAAATCCTACTGACAGTCCCAATGTCCAAGTCAATTACACATTATCTTCTTTCCCAGTCTTCTTTCTTCCTAATAATTTTTGTTTTTTGGACTCTATGGCCTTTCCAGAAAATTACCGAAAGTATGTCTGATAGGAAGATCCAAATCCATAGATGTTAAAATAGCAGCCTATTTTAGGCAAACTCTTCAGCAGCAGTGCTTTCTGAAGGTGAGAGAGGATGGGGAGACTGAGTGCCAGGATGTGGAGGCACACAGACCCTGCCAAGCTAACTCTTGAGAGTCTAGATCATCACCCTGATTTATGCCACTTTACATTCCGTATCCTCAGAGTGTTTGTGCCAGCTGTTTCTCAAGCAGACCAATAGCTCCAAATGAACCCTAATTTAGCTCTTTGTTTTCATCCTCACTTGAACATGTGACTCAGAAAAAAAAACTTATTTTACCTTAGCTTTCTCATGTGTGGCTGAGATCCGTCCTCCCCATTCATTGGAAACCATATTTTCTGTGAACAGTCAACGAGAAACATAAATTCTCCATGAGGCATTAATGCCTCAACTTCTGGGATATTCAGAGAGAAATTCACCATTACACATGAACCACCCATCAAATTTTCTATACAGAATACATGAAGACACTGTAAGAAAAAAGAGAACTTAAGTACAGAATCAAGTGTAGTGAACTCAATAGAGAGCTAGAAATCTCAAATCTAAATTCCTGTATTTGGTCCTTAGGCACTCTTCTTGCAAAAGGCTTGAATTGATTTATAAATATATAAAAGAGTCAGAAGTAGAACAGATACGGAAAAGAAGAATGTGGAAGGCAAAAGCAATAGTTACAAGTGTCACTGGAGGCTAATTTTCTGGCAGCTCAGCAAATAAGTAAGACACACGAGGCTAACATTTTCCATCCTTTTCCAAGAGAATCACACAAGGTCATCTGCAGACATAAACTTTCTCTTTAATTCAAATGAATAGAAATGTTATCACATGGGTTATAGTTTCATCTTTAGTTGCAGCTTGAAAGAATGATACTCATGTGCATAATTCTTAAGCTGACAAATTACAAGAGCATTGATAAGCAATATACACACTAGTTTAATTCCATATAGTAGGACATGAAGCACTCACCCATGATTTGCAGAAGAAAGGGAAGCCCTGAATTCATGCTGAACCTTAATAGCCTCACTCAAGCAATGATGTGAGCGAGACCAGGGGAGACCACCATGAGTGGATAAGTTGTTACAGTCATGGATGTGATTTTACTAGAGGAGCAAGCAAAATTGATGCAAGAAATAAAACACTAGTTTTTAGATGTAAATGAAATGACTATGGCAGGGTTATATCAGCTCTAATTTTATAGCTCAGAGAGGATACAAAGTTAAATCTCAGTGTCTTGTTTTCACAAAGAAATGGCTTCAAGATTACTTATTTAAATTCTCAATCACCCTGGCATTCAGCATGAGCACATAACCAGGCTCAGTTTAATCTGTTATCCATTGGATACTTCAATAACCAAGCAGGCTATTCAAAAAAGTGTAAAGGGTGTGTTTCCCAAACATATTTGACAGAATACTCGTTGATGAGTAATGTTTACACAATCCACATCTCTGGATATATAATGTAAGACTAGTGTTTGTTTGCTTGTTTGTTTTTTAAGGGATAGAATCCTTTCCATGCTGAAAGACAGCAGTCGGGAAGGTTGCAATAAGAATGAAAGGAGTTAATGGATCTAAACTGTTTAGAACATCACCAGATACATAGTGAGCATCATATGTGTGTTGTGTACTATGACTCTTTAAGTCTGATTCAAATAATATTTCCCTTCTCTCCACAAAGTCTCTCAAGTCTCTCTCTATTTTGGTGCTGGTGGGGGTGAATTCTAGGATTGAACCCAGAGGCACTTAACCACTGAGCCCCATCCCCAGACTTTTTTGTTTTTTAATTTGAGGTGGGGTATTGCTATGCTGCTTTGGTCCTCACTAAGTTGCTGAAGCTGGCTTTGAACTTGTGAGTTTACTGCATCAGCCAACCAAAATGCTAGGATTACAAGTTTGCAGCACTTGTGCATGGCACAAATCTTAACTTTTTTTTTTAACTAAGCATTTTAAACTTTTGCTCCTTCACTTGCTAGTCTCATTTCCTTATCTGAGAAATCAAGACAGTAATACCTACCTCAATATCATTTTAGGACTAAAGTGATACAATAAACTTAGGAAATTCAGTCTAGAACTCAGGTTATATTGTTAGCTATAATTTAAAAAATTATTTCTAATTTTTTATACATTATTTTATTAAAACATAAATTTAAAGTTAAAAAGGCATCATGTTCTGAATATACAGTAAGCAAATTTATTCTAAATTAATATATATAATGTATTTTGCTTTCCCCTGTACTGGCATGCTACATAGGGCACAACATTAAATTTTTTTTACTGAACCAAGCTGCCACTCAAGGTTGTCATTTGTTTCTTTGTTTGTAGGGGAACAGCAAGTCAACTAGATTAACCACTAGGAACCACTAGGGAACAACCACTGAGTGTCCCTGCTGAAAGGGATTTGCAAGATGAGGAAGTGCTGCCCTTGATGCCCCACTGTGACTTGCAGAACTGGTCACAAGGAAGATGAGAGCATCTGAATGGGCGAAAGTGAACATTTTAGAAGGCAGCACTCAGATCTCAATGCATAACTTTTGAGATTCAACATTGTTTTAGTTAGTTTTTTGCACTTCTGTGACCAAAATACCAGACAAGCATAGAGTTTCATAGGAGAGGAGCTGGTTACAGCAAATGTGCTTGACCCTGGAGACCCTCAATGACCTTAGCATAGGCAGTTGGCCCTAAGGATTAATCTTTGAATACATGAGGCCACCCAAAGAGTACTAAATTGCGAGATCATACATGAAGCCACCTTGGCCACACATCAGTAATGAGCCTGGAATGGCCTGTGGAACCAACTCCAGGGAACTGTCCTTATAGCTGTTTTATGAGGATGTAGCTTAGGATGGAGAAAGAAGCTCATCCTGGTAATGTCACTGTGAACATGACTGTCCCCAAGGATGCCTCCATTCCATCCATGTGGAAAATGCTGCTGAGTGGCAGTACTTATCCTGTCCGGTTTTATGGTCCTACCACCTGGTGCAGGCAGGAAAGCCCAGGAGAGCAACACACTGACAGGGGTTATTCTACTTTAATTCTAAGGAAAACTCCATATGTATTGAGGAAGACTTAGGAAATAAGAGACATTAAAAAGAAAAAAAATATGAGTTCAAACAAATTTAGAAGTTAAGCTGAGCCTTAAAAATTAAGAATCTAAGGCAAGAAGAAAGAGTTCTGAGAGGAATGATGGTGAGGTGATATAACAAGATGAAGGTACTTAGGCCACTGATGTGTGTGCAAAAACGTGACTAACATGTAAATATGTTTTGGCATACATGCTGATCTGATGAATCTTTCAAAAACACTTATTAAGTTAAAAAGGAAATTAAGAAACTAAATTCAGTGCTCATCTAATCAGAATTACTATTTGTAAAGTACGTTTTTTTCCAATTTTTTTTTCCTTACGTAAATCTGTTGTCATTGTTATTATTTTTGGTACCAGGAATTGAACCCAGGGGCACCTTACTGCTGAGCCACACCCCCAGCCCCTTTTTCTTTTTTCATTTCAGAGAGGGTCTTGCTTAGTTGCTTAAGGGCCTCACTAAGTTACTGAGACTGGTTTTGAACTCATGATCCTCCTGCCTCAGCCTCCCAACTTACTGGAATTACAGGCTTGCACCACTGTGCTTGGCTGTAAAGTTATTTTGTAGTGAGAATTTGTCTTTATAACTTCCTTTTCTCTTATTTCTTATCCTTTAGGGGCCTTTTATCCAAATCATTCCCATCTATCTATTTACATTAAGTACTGCATAATAACTCATAGGTTGCACATGGCATAGTACATATAGTTAGGCAGTGTCATTTTCATTGTTTACTAATAATTGAGATGACAGGAAACATGCAGTGTATATTTGTACTTATATTATGATTTTTTTCCCTTAGGTAAAAGCCACAAATTAGAATTACCAAAATAAGCATTTATTTTGACATATATAGACAAAATTCTGAAAAGTTTCTTATCAAATTATTTTGTATAAAGCATTAGGCATTATTGAAGCATTAGGCATTATTATTATATTATTTTTATTTGCATTTCTGACATGACTCATCATTGTCACATGCATATAAATACTGTGTTTTCTGTTGTGAATTATTCACATCCTGTACCCAATTACTTACTACTCTCTATAAATCTGCCTGAAGACAATAGCACAGGATAATCCCAGGCCTGGACACTTTGCATGCTGAAGTGAAGCTCTTTCAGTATTTCACGTTGATATGTTCTCCTGCTGCTACACAGAGGGAATGGAAGTGAGAATATTTGAAGATGATTCCAAGATAGAGAGTTACCTCCCAGGAGGCGACCAAAAAGGAAGAAAGAAAATAACTGGCTTCTTAGGCATCCCTATCTCCACAGCTGCTGGGGCGAGGGAGGGCTGTGCACCTTATTGTAATAAATCAGAAGTTCTACATCCCTGTCAAACTTGTGTCCTTCAACCCATGGAAATCTGAGTTGAGGACCGGCAAGGGAGCTAGGTTAGGCACTCTTTGCTACCTGGAATTGAGGTCAGAGACAGGTTTCCTCCACCAGTGAGCACGACCAGGAACAGAGAGGGAATTAAGAGAAGACTCAGCACATTAAACTTGGGTGAGGAGGAAGCACAGTGCAGCTCCATCTGGGTTAACAGGGAAAAGAATGGACCACCTGGGAAGGGTTGGACAAAGTCAAGACCCAAGGAATAGGGTCCTGGAAACACCAGTCCTCTCTTATTGATTACCTGAGTAGAAGTCTTATCATCTGCAAGGAACTCAACAGGATTTAAGGGATAGTTGGAGTGAACTCTCTGGATACCATGCTGGGAGCTGATGGTTGCAACCATGCTGAGTGTGTAGGGCAGTTCCTTCAAGGCATCTACAGGTGTTTTCATATCAAGTCATGTCCCCAAGCTATCCTACAAATAATTATCTTAGTACTGTTTCCCTTGCGATTACTTTTAGCATCCCTATAAATGTAAGGGAAATTTCCCAGTTATGCCACCACTATTCTTTAAAGAGGACAAATACTTACCAGAAAGATAGTATCTAGGATTCAGAATGGCTAGGTACAGGTAGCACATGGCTCCATGTGCTTCTTGAGGCAACTCCTGTGCATAGTTCAGGGTGAGCTCCACTTTCAACCCAGGTTGGATATTCCCCACATTCCAACAGAAGTCATCCCCAGAGTACCTGTCTTCATCCAATATGTAGGCATGGAGATCCAGGACATTGCTTCTTCACAGGTCTTTTGGGCCTAAAAATAATATAATGAGGGATGAAAAAAAGAAACATAATATGAAGAGACTAGGGGCACAGAAAACAAAGACTGTTGGAATGGCAGTCTATGGATTTTGACATGTTCCCAGCTACAGTTTGAATGCCTCAAATTGATTTCCCCCAAAATGATTTTCAAACATTAGCAGTTAGAAAAAAGTGCAAGAAACAGCATTCAAAACCAGCATTTTCTGTGAAGGTGTTTTTTTGTAGCAATTATAAAGACTGTGCAGAATGAAAAAAAGAGAAAATACAGTATTCATCATTGTACCTCCAATTTGTCTTGCAAATCTGCCACAATTTTTTTCCCATCCTCCATGGTCTTAAAGCTGTAGACAGCAGAGTCCTCATTCATGGGGAACACAAAGGGGGGATTCAAAGGGACTTTCTCCTCATTCTCATAGTTTTAGGTTGCAGACACACCAGCCACAAACTTGAGGAGGGACAAGGTCACAGAGATGCTCTTCATTGTTCAGTATTAAAGAGTTCAAGAAGCTGTGGTAGAAGGCTTCCTGCAGGCCAGGAATTGGGCTATGTTCCAAGGATATACTGGTTAGTAAGAATCACTATTTGGGTTTACCTGGCTCCTTTTGGAGACTGATTAGGTCACAAGATGCTGATACAACTTGGCTGTGGAGAACAGCTGGTCACAGGGGTATGGCATGCTTTTCTCTGGCAAAAAATAAAAAAAATACATTCAGAGGGTTAATGTTGGAGCTAGAAAGTAGGTAGGTAGAGAGAAAGGCAAGAAGATATGGATACTTAGCCTCCTTCTGAATGCCAACCACAGGTGGGCAGGCGGTAAGATTCACCAAGTGCCCACTAAAGAGGAAATCTTTACAACACCTTGTGGCTGCTTTAAACAGCAGTGCCATGTATTCAGAAGTGTGTTCAATACTCTCTCACCCGCAGCCCCTGCAGGTGACAGAAGCTGGGTTCCCCTACATGGAGTGGGCTGGCTGAGAAATATGGTGAAAAATCACACAACACAGAAAATAGTTTTAAAGAGCGAGGGCTAGGGGGTCGGGCTTCCACACATTTATATGGCGGAAATTCAAAAGCATTTTAAAGACTGTTCTTAGCCAATTAAGGTAGGAGGTGGAATGTCCAGTTCCCAGTGGGTTACGCCCAACTCCAGAGCTAAAGATCAGTCTTCTTAGCCAAGTGAAGACAGAGGTCATGAGCATTGTGCAACCCATGAAGTAGGAGGAGTGACAAAATAGCTTGCAATGCCAAACCAAAATCTCCTTGGCTCCAAGGCCCAGTGAAGAACCTTAAATAGCTCAGGGGAGGCTCCCACAATACTCCTTAGAAGATAGCATAGGTGTCATAACCTTAACCCTCCTGAACCTTAGTACTCTTTTTCTAAAATAAGAACAATAAAACCTGCATATCACATATGAATTATGTGTGAACTTCCTATACTAATGTACTTCAGAAATGTGGTTAGCAATACCTAGGGTAAAGACTGGCCACAACGGCTGACCAAGGCCAAAGCCTTGAGTGTTAGGCAGCTGGGAGGACAGAGGGCTTCGCTCTGTGCCAGGTAGCTTTGTCTGTGTTGGACACTGGATATGCAAGACTCTGGCATAAAACAAGTCAAAAGCAGGCAGGGAAGGGGAGGAGCAAGTGAGCCCAGTGGACCACCTGTTGCAGGCAGAAGTAGAGAGCCTGAGCTGCAGCCAGGAGATGTGGGCTGCAGAGTGGGGCCTGCACAGAAACAGAGAGTGATTTATCTTTAAATTTTTAGTCTTACATTTTTAGTTCTCAGATATTAACAAAATGGGCAGCAGCAGTCTCTTCAATTTCTACATAGATGGGCTTATAGGCTGCAATGATTCAGTTGCATGGAGACATTTCCAAAACACAAACTTACATAAAATTGAGAAAACATCACTTATCTCAGAGAAAGAGAGAGGGAGGAAATAAAAAGTGATGGAGAGAAACAGAGAGGAAGTAAAGGAGAGGGAAAGAGAGCCATGGGGATTATCAGAAAGTAGCTACATGCCCCCTCCAGGCATCCCCCCAAGGTTCCCCTAAACAGCCAAACCTGCAGAAATCCCTGGGGACACACACCAGGGCTAAGTCCCACACCTCTGGCACTTGCGACCACAGTAGGCACCAACAGATCAGGGGCAGGGGAAAGGAAGGCAGAATGGGAGGCCCTCAGGCCTGAGGTGCAGGGATGGGAGTCCCGCAGGGCAGGCAGCAGGGTCAGCTACCTCCTCTTGAGGTTCCCAGGGCTCTGAGCTGATGCAAAGTGAAAGCAACTGTGGCTAAATTTCCCTGGAGCCCTGCCCCCTTCTAGGGACCAGTTATCAAGTGGGGACCATATCACTAAGGGATCAGTGGGAAATTCTTAAAGGTTTTAACTTCTTTCCTCTGGATCCAGAGAAAAGTCTGAGAATTGAGAATGTTGACTTACCTCTGCCTGATCTCTCCAAAGGAACTGTTAAGAGGACAGGCACAGGGAAGGGGCTTGTTTTTTAGGTGAAAATGGTGCAACAGTAACATCAGTAATAACATATAAAATATATATAGTGTAAAAATATATATAGCTATATATATTTATATATATAACATATAACTATATATATATATATATATATATATATATATATATATATCTCTGTAACAGACCTTACCAAAGGCTTGGTGTGTGCTGGCCCTGCTAATGTAATACGGAGTTAGGAAGTTGGGTTCTCATGAATTTGAGGAATGAAATCCACGAACACAAGGATGAGAGCAAAGTAATAGAATTTGTCAGAGTAATAGAAAGAAAACAGAGTTCCTGAAGGGGAGGGGCCCCAAGAGAGGGATGTTAATGGGTGACTGTTGTCTAGGGGCTTTTAAAGGCATATTTGATGGCCCAGTGAAGGTGATTGGTGGGATAAGTGTTGCTGGCAGGGACCAGTCAAACTCTTCAAGCTCTAAGCTTGATAAACCAATTAGAAATACATAATTTCAATGCCTGATTTACATAATTAAAAGGACAGGTCTCATATGGTGTTTTTTGACACCTCAATTAAGAAGTGGAAGCAGTTCAGATAGGGGTATGCTTGTGGTCAGTCATTGCTAGGGGTGAGGGCAAGGAGTGCTGTGGTTGAAGCTTTCACGAACAGAAACAGGGGTTCTAACCCAGAAGTCACTGTGGCAAACACAGGATAGCAAGTCATGGAATGTCTTTCAGAACCAATGTCTTCTTTTGGTTTGATGATGTCCCCCCTCCTCACTGTCCTTCTCCAAGGCTTCTCTTGGCTTCCTATGGGGGATCTATCTTCCTGCATCACTTCTAGGAACATTACGGGCATTGTATCATTGATTCCTCATCTTTAATTTGAATTCTCTGTTCCTACATTCTACCTAGAGGTAGAGCCAACAACATACTTTGTTGGGGTAGCATCCATTTTTTAGGGACCCTGTCTTCCAGGTATGGTTACTTGTTTGTCTCATCAGGAGGGTAAATACAGTGTTTGATAGAATAGTTTAAGAAGAATAAGAATATCTTCTTAAGTTAAGAATATCAGTGTTCATTTTCTTGATATGGGGTGGTCCTAAGATGGCTAGAGTTAGGCTACCTTGCTGGTACTTCCAGCCAGCTCTGTTTTGTATGTAGTCAAGCACCCTGATGCAGCATATGTACTCAAGGCCAAAAATATCTGCTTGTGAGCATGCACTTATGAAGGTATTTATGTAACCTGTTGGCATTGAAACTTCTTTGTTTGGCCTGAACATAAAAATGGTTTATGGAAAGACTCAGGAGTCTGCTGCCACCTTCAAATAAAGCATGTCTACAAATCCAACTGCACCTCGAATCTTCTTTCACCTGCAGGATCCTGAATATGTTCCCCAGGTCTGAGCCCTGAAGGACACCTGGATAAAGGACAGTACCATGATCAAATTCCTTGTATCCTCTATATTTCAAAAGAGCCCACTTAATCTGAAACTTAAAGAAAGTCATATAAATGTAGAGAATCTGTGTTAAGTATATACCATTGTGTGTGGATAGCCAGCTTTGATTTGGGTCTCTGTCATGTATTTGTTGTGGCATTTTTTTCTCCAAGTATTCATTCTTGCATCTGAGAAATGAAGACAGTGGTGTAGCTAACTCCCTGGGTTGTTTTTACAATCTAATGGATCTTAATGGGTGGGAAAGTAAATACACACACACACACACACACACATCCATATACATATAGAAAGCACTACATAAGAACAAATTTTATTTCATAGCTTCTAAATTCTAGTGCAGATATTTATTAGTACTACATATGCCAAATTAATTTGTGAGAAGAGATGATTTACTTTTCTGGGTAAAGAGCATAATTTTTCTTTCTCTTAGCTGAAGATTCTGGAAAGCAACAGAGAGAAGCTAGAAAAGTGAGAAGAGTTCATCATCTGATCTTGCTGGGATAAAAGCACAGAACTAAAATTTTACCACAGACCAGACATGACAATCTGGTTGAAAATAACTGAATCAGGAAACACACTTATGTTGCCGGTTATGAGAAAGAAAATATTTGAAAAGTCCCTACACCTGGCACAATAAACCAGTATACAGGCAGGACTTTAATATAGTTCTGTTGGTATTCTATTTTGTGTTTATTTATTTACTTTGTATTTATTCGTATTTATTTAAACATGATGTACAATTTCATTCTTTTCAGATAAAATAGTTAATGAGTCCAATGATCAAATTTATGAAAGAGAAACACATAATTCAATCTTTGAGTCCCATGTTTTTACCGGGCTTCTATACACAAGGCACTGTTCTACACATTGGCATTATGGCCAACAACAGAACAGACAGAAATCCTCACTCAACTGGAGTTCACACTGTAAAGGGGAGGGGGAAAATTCAATAAATAAGCAAATAAACAAAGGAGAAAATATCCAGTAATAAAGCACTTAAAACAAAATATCATGTGTGTTTAAACATGAGATATGTTCTGAGAGGCGATTTCTTCATTGTGAGACCACAGAGTGCACTCACACAGACCTAGATGGTTATGTTAATCACCAGACATGGCCCCTTGATACAACCAAGATATTCACTGAACAGACAAGGTATTAGGCTAGAGCTAGCATAACACAGAACATTGTTTTATTTAAAGGTATTTTAAAACAAATAGTAGGAATATTCTCTGAAAATAACAAAAAAGAATATAATTTAGTAAATATATAGCCAATGCTTATTCATCTATAGTTACCGTCAAGTACTGTGTACCCTCCATAATTGTATGTGCTGTATACAGTACATGTACATGACTGGCAGTGCAGTAGGCTTGTTTCTACCAGAATCACCCCTTCTGAGTGATACATTGATACATTGTGCTATGATGCTATGATGGTTAGAACATCGTTTCACTGGGAAATGGGAATTTTCATCTCCATGACAATTTTAGGTGACACCATCATAGATGTGATTTGGCCAGTTGGGAGGGACTGGCAATTTCATGAGTGTAGTGCAACACAAAACAAACAGAGACTACTTCAGTGAGGTATCTCCACACAAAAGTCTGTTCTGATGCTTTGGCCTTTCTGAATATTCTTCAATATTGATAATCAATTTTTTGTAGATTAGTAACCAAACCAAGTGGAGCCAATTCCACAGCTGTTCAGAATAAAGGCATTTCCCAGCAGCCTTAAAGCAGGTGTCACCTTGCAATTGAGTTCTGACCCACAGAAAATTAGAAGCCACAAGAGACAGGGAATAGGGGAAAATTGGAGAAATGGAAAAATAGGCAGCCAAATTCCCCCAGGCTTATAGAGAACAAAAGTTCAATGAGATATCTGCCCCAAACAGAGAAGTGGATGGTCAGGTGAGATTCACAAGCTCTTTGGTTCCTAATTCCTTGGAAGATTATCTTGATTGCTGTGTATTAACTTGTAGCTCTAGAACTATTTCATCATTCAGCACTTAATTGCTCCCTATGCTCACAGAGCTCTTGCTTGTGGAGTCTTGGGATATATTGTAGAGGAAGTTTCTCTAGAGGGACCTTGAAGCCATTTAAAGTCCCAGAGATGTACAAGATAATTTTGTTTCCACTAAGTTGGAAGAAATCACTCTGTCACCTAGCATGTAGAGAATTCACTTTCTGTTTGCAAATGAAAAAGACCACTTGAGGTCATCACCTAGAGAATCCAAGCTCAATTCCATGGCATCTAGGGAAGAGACACATTTGGTATAGAAAGTTCCACTGCCCTATCCAAAAAATAGTAAGATAAAAAGAGGGAAAATTTTATTTTTCTTTGTTGAGCCAGTATGACCTTCTTGATCATGTAAGTACTTAGAAATTCTCCCCATGTTTCTCAAATTTTGCCTTTCAACCTCATTCTGAATACTTGTGGTGCAGAACGCATGACTCAGGGCATCAGTTTCTGATGTAATGGTCAGGGTCCATTCCCCATTTCCTTTCTCTAGCACACAGCATGCACGAATATATTCCTTTATTAGTTTATTTGCTCTCTCCTAATCAATTCAACATCTATCATGTTCCAACCACTACAAAATTGCTGAGAATTAAATATTAGTTAGATAAGTTCAAAATAACAATGAAACAAAGATATTAAAATTTTTTCCAAATTTGCCTTCTTATTTTCTGAGAAATGAATACATTTCTTCTTAAATTCTTCCATTTCTATCTCTTTTTCCTGAAATGTAGTGTTTCCCAAGGTTTGACCTCCAGTCTTAGTTTGTTTTGGCCTTATCCTGTCTCCTTTAGTGATGTCACTGAGCTTGGGACACAACTCTCCTCTGAATGTAGGTACCTTCCAAGTCCATCATGTATGATGTAATGAATGTATGATCATTTTATTTCATATCTTATGTATCAAAACATTTTAAGAACATCTTTATATTTGATCTTCCTGGTGATGTAGATACTATCTTATTTTTTGAAAAACAAACATTTTTGGGTGCCCACTGTGTACAAAGTACAATTTTAAGAACATCCCACATGCTAGGGAACACCATTGTAGTGCTGGATATTAAAGTACTGATTTGTGGGGAAAAAAAAATGAGGAGCCAATAAAGAAAACGTATTCAGTCGTTGGCCTGAACTTCCCCATTTTACCCTTATCATTATGTTTAAGTTATTAATTTTATCTCTTCTTACTCTCAAAGTGTTCTGGGTGGAATGATGAATTTTGACTGAGTACTTAAGGGTGAGGTTACCCGTGCAGGGCAACAAAGCTTTCTGCTTTGAACAGGGAGAAGCAGAGTTGTAGAGATGATAAACTACTAGTCCCAAGTCACACCACCAAAAAAATGATTTTGAATCTGGGCTTTTAAAACTTGAATTCAAAATTTTCTGGCTATGCCATGTTGTATATTTCATAGAAAAAAATGTTAGACCTTGAGTTCAATCTTCTACAAAAGCTGTATTAATTTTTATTATGGGTGTCCTGTAAATTACTATTTAAATTATCATTCTTGGTCCCAGGTGTCTCAGAGGCTTATGAAACTCTCTGGTTGTGAGTCTAGAAATAATAAGATGGGATATTTAGTGATTTAAAAATAACTTTTGAAGTTATAAAAATAAATATTATTTTAATTGTTTTTAACTAAAATTTCAATCTGCCATAGTATAATTTTCATGAGAAATTTCTTATAGGCTTTCTGTACTTTGAATTTGTATCTTAAAGAAGTCATGAGATTTTTGCGTAAGCCTCAAAAACATGAGTCTTCTCTCCCCTTGTGTATCATGATATCATGTTTCAGCATAATTCATAATTCACTGTTTTGAATGAATTTGAGTGGGGCTTGCATGTGAAGGATACAGTAGGCACTTAAGCAATGGTCCCCAGTCTTATCCCCTATATACATATTTTGAGCCCCCTCAAAATCTTCTCAGAGACCAAAGGGTATTCTTTGAAACTTCCCCAAACTATGCTATCAGTGCCAGCTTTGCTCACTCTCATATTAACCCAGAACAGCAAAAGAGTGTCTTTTCCTTAGCCAGAATGACATAGTAAATAGCAGTCGCTTGAATAGCACTAAATAGCATCTGCAAAATGTCAAACATTTTATTAGGTGCCTCACAAAACCTTACTGTGTTTAATCTACTGAACAACCCTTAAAATATAATATGATCCCTATTTTTGATATAAGTAAAATGAAGGGAAATCAGAATCAAAACTAATAAGCAAAAACTAATCTAGATTCACAACTAAATGTTCCCATCTAAAAAAAATCTTGTCTTTTCTAATCACCATTCCCTATTATCTCCTCTCCTCCAGACAGCAGTAAAATTCTTTATCATTTCCAAAGTGTATCACGAATATAATCATATTTAATCTTTATAGCTATTCTTGGAGGGAAAGTTATCTGGATTAATCAATAACAAATGTTTATTGAGCAGCAATCATACATCAAGCACCATTATAGCAATGTCCCAGACTTTCAACACTATTTTCCCATTCACTTAATCATAATTTCAGGCACCTGCCTACATCTCTACTTATCAGTAGATATTTCAGCATTTTCACAGCTGAAATATCACATATTATTTTGAAAATTTATCTCTCTTGTTAAACATCTTTTCATAGGAGTGTGTTAAAATACCTACATGGCAGTTACCCTATTCTCCCTCTCTGTTAATTGATCCTGACTCAATTGTTCAGAGACCTCCAACTAGGCCTGTGTAGAGGTCCCTACTTCAGACCATGGGCGCCACCTAGCGGGCACATTCTCTCTTAGGTTCTGCACAAATACAAACTGGTTTCAAGTTTAGATGATCCTCCACAGGGAAAAGACAACACTAGTCTAGGGGGAAAAATGTAAAGAATGTCATCTTTTTTTCCAACATGAAACACAAAAGGTCCTAAGACTCAAAGAGCCCACCAACACAATACTCATGGTCTCTAGAGACTCAATGCCATGACAGCAGGAAAGTAAATATGTCGCATTAACATATTGTGACAATATTCTGTAATTTATTATCTCATGAACCAACATGCATGATCAAATATATCTTAAACAGGCTATGGTGTGTGAATAGTTTTGTCCTATTTCAGGTATTTTACATTCATTGCTTTTCATGTTCTCTTCTATGTGTCGCAGAACTTTATTCTTTTCTCTCCGATGTTCCCTGTACTTGGGAAAGTTCATTATCTTCCCTTGACTCTCAACCTCCATCTATCTTTTACATTTTTTCACTCCAGCAATAGACAATGAATGAGTGGTTGCCAGTAATTATGGGATGGTCAATTCTCATCCCATTTATCCTAGATGAGGAATTAGAAAACACTGCACTTTAGTGAAAAATCTGAATTCCTTTCATTGTGCATGGAATGTAGACAGAAATGCAGATTCACTGTAATGATTGCATTCTGGAATTATTATAAAAGGCTGATAATTGTCTTAGGACAAAATATTCATTTTAGAGCACTTGAAAATTTGATTCCAATAATAAATGATAGTAGATATGGTATTCCAGGGATACAATGATGAACATGTTCTGCTGTATTTGACAGTACTGTACAGTATATTCATAAATCTGTGAAGAAAGTTAATTAATGCTAAATATTCTTACCATAATTATTATTTTTAAATACAAATTTTTACATAAAAAATCCCCAAAAGTTGTAGTAATTAAATATTTTAGTTTTATGACTCTAAGTTTTCAAAAAATTACACTATTAACAATGTTTAACTATCTCACATTTGCATTTGATACATAAACAATTTAAGTCCCCAGGTATATTCTACTGGTAAGTTATTTTCAGTAAAATAACCATTTTCATATAAGAAAATGTACAAACTACCTGGGAGCAGTGGCACATGCCTGCAATCCCAGTGGCTCAGGAGGCTGAGGCAGGAGGATTACAAGTTCAAAGCCAGCCTCAGCAACTTAGTGAGGCCCTAAGCAACTTAGTAAGAACCTGTAACAAAATAAAAAATAAAAAGGTCTGCGAATGTGGCTCAGTGGTTGCATGCTCCTAAATTCAATCCCTGGTACCAAGGGAAAAAAAGTTTAAACTAAGGAACATATCAAATTACCTAATTAGAATGTTATTCAGACAACCCACATCCTACTGCTCCTCGCCATGTATGGTTATCCATTTTTCTAGTCAGATATGTGGGTACCCAGGTTAACCTTTCCTGAATAATTAGTCTATCAGGAGACATCTTTGAATAACTACAATACACTGAAAGGAGTACAGAAAATCAAGCTTCCAGGTCAGATAATTATAGGGCATTCATATTATATGGTGTGTTAAGGACATTAGTTAAATTGTCCTCTTCTGCTTTATATTGATAGTTTTTGTTCTCTTAACCCACCCTTTATTTTACCTTGTTAGTGTTTCAGTTTTGCTTTGTATTCATAGGTGTGAAGGAGCATGCCTTCAGTTGTGAAGTGGTAGGTGGACTTTGCTAGCATCCAAATGTCTTTAGAATAAAATTCTGAAATTTATTTTCATCATTAACTTTATGGTAAAATAAAATTTGTTGACAATGTGTGCAGTAGTATTGTGTCTGTCATACCCATCAGCCTCCACATTCATGTCTTCATGTTCTTTGTGAAAACCCAGAACAGCCTTCCAGCAAGATGGGAAATCACAGCTTGCTGAATGAGTTCATCCTCCTGGGAATCCCTCAGACGGAGGGACTTGAGACTGTGCTCTTGGTCATCTTCTCTTCCATCTACCTCTTCACCCTGCTTGGGAATTTACTCATCTTTACAGCAATCATTTCATCCTCCACTCTTCACACTCCCATGTATTTCTTCTTAGGACTTCTGTCTGTTTTTGACATGTTGTTCCCTTCTGTAACTTGTCCCAAGATGCTCTTTTATCTTTCTGGTCTGAGCCGAGCCATCTCTTACAAGGGCTGTGCTGCACAGCTCTTCTTCTATCACCTTCTGGGCTCTACGGAAGGATGCCTCTATTCTGTGATGGCTTATGATCACTATGTTGCCATCTGTCACCCACTAAGATACATGCTCATCATGAAACCTGCAGTCTGTGTCAGCTTGGTCACAGTAGCCTTGTTGGTGGGGTGTGTCCATGCCACCACACTGACCTCCTTTACCTTTCAGTTAACCTACTGTGGCCCCAATCAGGTGGACCACTTCTTCTGTGACATCCCTGCAGTTTTACCCTTGGCTTGTACTGACAGCTCTCTGGCCCAGAGAGTGGGCTCCATTAATGTTGGCCTCCTGGCTTTAATGCTCTTATTCAGTGTTTGTGTCTCCTACACTCACATTGGGATTGCCATTCTGAGAATTCGTTCAGCAGAGGGCAGGCAGAAGGCTATCTCCACCTGCAGTGCCCACCTCACTGCCATCCTCTGTGCCTACGGACCTGTCATCATCATCTACCTGCAGCGCACACCCAACCCTCTGCTTGGGGCCGTGGTGCAGATACTAAACAACATTGTCTCCCCCATGCTGAACTTGTTGATCTACTCCTTAAGGAACAAAGAAGTGAAAAGGTCCCTGAAAAAAGTATTACAAAATGTGTTTATTGTTCAGGAATGAATTATGGAGGTTGTATTGGATTTAAAAATTTTAATATCCCTGAACACCAATCTCCAATGCCCTTCTCTTAAATAAATATCTACATGATAAGAAACTTTGTCTGGAAGGCATATATTTTGTTTGCCTAAAAATGATTTTCTATCTTGGTATGTATCTGTAGTTCCTGAGATCTCGTAATTAACTCTTATATTATTCTCCATTCCTTTATCCTGGGTAAGAAGTCCAAAGAGAATAGTAAGTAGCTGGAGACAGATTTCTTGTCCCCATAATGGGCAGTCAATTTTGCCTGATTCAATAGGGCTGTCTCAGAAATTATCTCCCCAAACCCTGTCTGTGCCAATTCATATCCAGTTATACTCTTGTTCTACTTGCAACTAATTTGTTTTATTTTTACCTTCAATCATTTCATTATTTCTATTTTGCAAAGTATCATTAACATTTATAGAATCTGACCTGTGCCCTAGGCTCTGTGATGAAATTTTCCCATCTATCATCTTATTTGATTTTCACATTACCCCCAAAACGTAGACTTTACATTTTCTATAAAAGCCAGGCTTCAGCCAAGTCCTCTTAATTCTTCCCAAGTCATGGCTCAGCATCTGCACCATGCTGCCAGTGTTCTCATTACTTTTTAATGAAAAGGTGTGGGAAGGCCTTCCCATCCAGAATAGACTTGAGAATTCTACATCAATTTTTTCAGATTGCAAGGAGAAAGAAGAAAACTATTTTCTGAGGATTGCACTAATATTATAGCTCTTTATTTTCATGACATTGTAGTCATTTATAGTTTTTATATTCCACATTAAATCACAAAGTCCCCATCCTTTTTAAAACTATTAAACAAACAAAAAAATACTCTGTAAATCTCAAATTAAAACTGCAGTTTCCCTTAGCAAAAGACTGAATGAGGCAAAGGGGACAAAAACTGTCCTTTCAAGGACAAATAAATAATATGAGAGGCAGTATGAGGTTTTCATAGCCCCTCCTGACTGCAAAAATCCAAGATCACTGTGAGGCTTTTTCCCACACTTTATAAATGTCTGTCCTAGAGGAAGTGCTGGATTCAAACTATTTCAATATCAGTTCACTGTTCTACTAATGGTGAATATTGGTGCAAGAATCCACTTGCCTTGACACCTGGTAAAGCCTAGATAGTGTTGATGGACAGGTTTAGACCATAAGCATGTTTACTTGTTTAACAGATTTCTTTTACAGACAATGGAAATGTTCATAAGAATAAGACTTATGTTTGTTTGTTTGTTTTCAGTATTGTATCCAAAAGACACAGTCCAATGACTTAATAAGCTTCCAATGCATATTTCTTGAAAGAATGTGTGGATGGATAACACTTAAATCTTCAAATGATGATATAAAAGGATATTTATTGTCAATGAGATAGCAATATCAGTTAAACTACTAGGATACAGAATTACCAGCATTAGCCAATTCTGTCATATAACCACATTTACATAAGATTGAAGAAAAATGAAAGTCAAACTGAAAGACCACTTTTTTTAACACCTTCTAAATTAATGCTGCGTTAGCATTCTTTGAGAAAATCAATTTGTTTAGAATACTTCAAATCTTTCCTATATCTAAAAGTGTTAGGTAGGAGTTAGCAATGAACAGTGAAATGCATGGCAAGATCATAAGCATTCGTTAAACTAATTTAGGGTCTTTTAAAACTACTTTCAAAGCAAAGGGTGGCATTTAATTTTTAGAAAATAAACAGAATCTAAGGAACTAATTAGAAAACACATCAAAAGCAAAGGATTAATGGGACTAACTCTTGACAGAGTTCACTAACGTTGGTGTAAAGCTAGGAATTATAGCTATAGGTGTCTTCTCTTGTCAGGGAAGGAAGATTCATTTAGTAAAGCAGGCACACTAAGGTAACTTCTGACCCCAGTGCCCATATTAACATGGGATTGACTAATAGATGAAGCCCCCTGAATAGGATAGCCACCATGCTATTTCTGTACAGGACCAACTAAGGTTAAAAACCCCAATGTGAAAGAGGAGTTGAACACCTGATTTGTGAAGATTGCTTGAAGGAGGCCCCCAGTTCTCTTGGAAAACATCAACAGTAATAAACTTGGAGACAGCACTGTCTCTTTTGCCATTTTCTGCTCAGAGATGGCCCACTCTCTCTCTTGACAGTGCTTTGTTCTTAATCCTCACTTTCCTTTTACTTTCATTTATAATGAAGTTTTCTGGCATGGCTTTTGGTGTCTTGACTTTAAATTTTCTTTCATAGGAACACAAGAATCAAGGTTTGGAGTTCAGCTCCCTGCTTTCCTGTGACAAAAGCATCTAACCCAAGATTGTATTTAAAACACTCAGGCAAGAGAAATCATTAGAGGAGAAGCAGGGAACCAAGAGCGAGGGAGGAGGGAAAGAGGGAAAGAGAAAGAACTGGGAATTGAAGTTGACCAAATTATGTCATGTATGTGCATATATGAATATATCATAATGCATTAGAATTTTATATATAAAACTATAATCCACCAATCTAAAAAAAGAAATAGAAAGAGGACCAATAGAGTACAAAAAAGTGAGCAGGGGGTGTGGGGATCACAGGGGAAGAGGAAGTATGGGGGATTTAAATGAAGCAAAATGTGTTGTATGCATTTATGAATGTGTAAAAGCAAACCCCAGTATTATTTATAACTATAATGCATTAATAAATATTAAAAAATTTTAAAAAACACTCAGGCACACATACACACATCGCTACATGACATTCTCACCAATACCAATACCAATGACAAAAACAAATTACTTGATAGAAAAATAGGCAAAGGCCATAAATATTTATAGTGAGTGGAAGCTGTAAAAATGTTGTGAATACTTGCAATTATTTTAATCTCCATATAAATTGCCTGTGTATAAGTGAATGATGGAGACAATGTCCACCTAAATGATAAATTGTATAATCCTATTTGTGAGGACCTTCATAACTTGCATTATGTTTTCTCTGTTGCTCTAAGTATTTGGCAATGAGTTTGTGACTTTTTTATTTTAAAGTTATTTTTAAAAGATAAGAAAAAATAATTCAGGCTGGGATCAAGTGAGGCTGATTAACTGAGCTAAGAAATTGAAGTGGAAAAAATTTCATAGTAATTTCTCAGTGGAAAGAAACAGAGAGGCATTTGGTAACCTTAATGGTGGAGTACTTATTTTATTGTTTCTACATTTTATCTAAATTCATTTGCAATGGATTTGCACTGTTCTAATTCCACAGAGTGGTGTTCTGTTGTTCTCATTGTCACTTGTTGCTATCCTTTGTTGATTATCACCCTCCAGGTATACCCAGAGGGGATGCAAGGGGCCAAGACAGATATGAGAATTGAAACCTGGTTTGCAGGGTACTTTTAGACATAGAAACTTAAAAAGCAAATTTGAAGGTTTATTCTGATTAGTGTAAAGCAAAGCCATAATCCATGCACGATGCCAGTAATATTTCTCAGACCTACTCAGAATCTCAAAATTCTGTAGTCCATTGATCTTATTTGTGTCTATGCTATACTGTTGCTTCTCCAAAACATTCTCCACACTGTAGCTAAAATTACCCCCCTATAACCTCCTTGGATAATCTGAAACACAATGCTGCTTTAAAAAGTACCAGATTTTGCTGAAACTCTTCCTGCAGAGATCATAACTTTAAAGTGTCCAAGGAGGCCCTGAGAAATCTTTGCTTTTTTGTCTCTCAAATTTAATCTTACCCAGAAGTCTTTTTTTTTTTTACTCTCTTTCCTCAAATTCTTCAAATAAACCCATGCTTTCCTGCACAGTCTTTGTGCAGGCCACTGCCCCTGCTTACAGTGTTCTTCTCCTCCCTGCAGGCTAATGTCCTCTTCAGATCTCAGCTAGGACAGAGGGTTCTCTTAGAAAATCTAGCCATAAAGATGCTGTGTGCGTGCACCATTGCTGACAGGAGACCACTGAGCTAGGACACAGGGCCCTTCTGTTAGATTTTCCATCCACTGACCTTTCTTCCTAGAACTGACCACACTAAAGTAATTAGAGTTTATGTGTGATGATTTGATTAATGTCTTGCTCCTCCTACCCCACATTCTCTTTTGAGGAAAACACCATGATTAATTCCTCTTCTCTAGAACATTGATGTTTGGCACATGTGGGCTGCTGCTGATAATTTTTTAGAAGGAATAAATGAAATCCCTGGGTTTTCTAATTCATTCACATTCTGGTCATTGTTACTTATTGTTTTTTTTTTTAATTCTGTCTGAATGTTCAAGACCAGCCACTTTGTCTTTCAGCTCTGAGATTCTGTATTCATTATGGTGTACTCTGTTAGCAAGATTTTCAAATGATCATTTTATTTGTGTTTTCCATTTCCAAGATTTCTGTTTACTTCATTTTACTGTCTCTATTAATTCATTGAATTTCTCCTTTGTATCCTGTACTGTACTTTCTTCCTTAATTCACTCAGTTTTATTTTTTTTGTGTGTGTGTGTGTTCTCTCAGAATTCACTAATCACTTTTGATATCATTCTTTTTAAATTCTTTTTTAAAATATATTTTTAGTTGTCAATGGGATTTTATTGTATTTATTTATATGTAGTGCTGAGAATCAAACACAGTGCCTCAACATGCCAGGCAAGCACTCTACCACTGAGCTACCACCCCAGACCTCTTTTTATTTCTCTCTAGTATTTCATCCTCTTAAGATTTTGGAGCCAGTTGCTGGTAAATTATGAAATTTGGGAGATAGCATCATGTTAAGTTTTTTTTAATTTTTATTTTACTTCTGTGTTGTGTTTTATGCATATGCTGGGAAATATTTTTTCCTGCTCTTATGTGTAAGCCTCTTAGGGCACAGTTCTTTCTTTCCAAAGTGATCAAGATTGCGAGTCCTCATAGGTGTGGTGTTCACAGACTTTGTGCTTATTCTTTTTTTTTTTTCTGCAGAAGTCAATGTCCATGAGTGGGAACTGAGTGCCTCTTGGCCATTCCTATTTGGAGCTTGTCAGTTTGTTGTGGGTTCTCTTTTCTTCATTGTAATAATAAGGTCCTGGTCTAGGGATGTAGATCATTGATAAAGTGCTTGCCTAGCATGAATGAGGTAGAAACAACACCAACTCTGGGTGATGATGATGATAATGATGATGATGATATCTAGTTATCTCCATAATTTAATATTTCATTTTATTTGATCATGATGTCTATATCAGTTGATGCTTGTTGAATGGCAAGGCCATTCTTAGGGCATGGAAGTGTGCCTCCTGTTCTTCTAACTGGGAAGTCATCATCTCAACCGAGTCCGTGTGTACCAAATAGATTCTTAACCACAATTTGCTTTCCAAAATAGAACTGACTCTAAACACGGAATACCTTGTAATACTAGTATAAGCAATTTTAGAAGGCAGTTAAGAAGTGGTTTTCACTGTAAATTAATACACTGTAATTTAGTGTTACAAATCAAGCTCATTAGATTTGGGTTAGTATAAGTTATCATCCTTAAGACTAGTGACAGCAATATCATTATTCATGTTTTTAACTTGGGAGAATAAAGACCAACAGCCTAATTGTGGTCATTCTCCCTAAAGACCACAGACTTCCAGCATCTTGATACCACCACTTTTAAATTTCCAACATTTCCAACTACAGTCTATGCAATAAAATGTGTATGTGAGTATTTTTATAAGGGTATATGTATAAACCCCAAATTAAATGCTTTTATTAATGACTAAGTATCTGCCTAGAACTCACTAAAGAGTTTCATGTAGATGATCAAAAAATAATAATTACAATAATAGCAAAACTTTATGTAGTACTTATGTTGTGTTAAATATAATTTCTGGTGCTTTGCTTAAATATATTCTTTTAACTCAAAAAACCTACACAGAAAAAAAACATTAGTGACTCCATTTTCAGGTAAGGAAACTTTACTTGTTCCAAACATCTCCAAGGAGAGGAACTAGCATTGAATTTATGACTTTAGTGTATTGTTACTATATAGAACTTAAATATATGACTTCAAATAAAACACCATATATGAGTTCTGCTCACAGAAATGGTAGAGTGAGTGGTTTTGATCTAGTAGAGAACTATGGAAGCTATACACAATTTTTAAAATATTTAAAAAAAAAACTGTGAGGCAATTGAATCAACTGTCTCTAAAGACACTAAGAAGCTGTGAAAAGACCAGAGAGAAGAGGGAATCCAGAAACATCGAGCTTGACATCTTGTGTCCATTTACCCTTTGAAGTGTCAGGTACACAATGAAAGAATAAAACCTGGGCTCCTGGCTCCAAGAGGACCCCAAGAACATCTGTAATTTTCATATAATATTATTGAAGACTAAAGAAAAAAAATACCAAAACATTATGCAATAAACGCACTTGTGAACAGCACAAGCTTAAAGAAGAAAATAATCATAATAAATATTGTTAGGCAGATAGATGCATGCCAATTAAAAATTCTTAGTCCAAATTTAGAAATCAGGAATAGATATGCTTAAATTTATGGCTTTAAAAACATGTAAGGAACAAAACTTAGACTAAAATTCAGCAAACTAAGCATCCATCTCATTTGGGTAGAAAAAGGACAACAAATAAATACTTTAAAAACTTTAAAGAAAAAAGATGGTAAAGATAGGAGAGATACTAACAAAATAAAAAAGTATATAACAGAGGATGATAAACCCCCAAAAGGACTTTTTAATGATGATTAAAATTGATTAATTTCTAGGTCAAGGAAAAAAAAATAGAGAAGACAACATAAAATCTCTAAATATTCAAAAATATCTAGGGGCTGAGGATGTGCTCAGCAGTAAAGTGCTTGCCTGGCATGCATGAGGCTATGGGTTCAAATCCCCAAGCACCAAAAAATAACAACAACAAAAACAAACAAACAACAACAAAAAAAACCCCTAATGATATTATGTGATTTCATTAAGAAGTTAATGAAAAGAAATTTGAAAAATTTATAAATAATTCAAGATTTTGTAAAAATAAACACAAATAAAAATATGAACAGTTAAAAAACCCAGAAAATTACCCCCAAATTCTTGTGTCAACCAACATCACTATTTCTCTTTCTCTTTCTGTGGTAACTAATTGTGTACAGGCCATAGTTCGTAGCAGACATTTATTCTAAAACTATATGTTGATTACTATTATTGTTGCTGTTGTATATTTCCTTTTCTCCTGAGAGTGTCTGGGAAGCAATTTGTGTACTACAAATCTACAGGGTAGAAACTATGTGGCTGAGCTATACACACAATTCAACAAAGTGACAGAGAACCTACTTCCACACACAAACTAACCCTACTCAAGCTTCAACAATTCTTTAGCATGGAGAATATGTTAGGCAAAAATTCCAAACCAATGACTAGGCCCCAAGTAGAAGTGCCTAGAGGACATCCGTTCATACACTTGGACATCTACTCCTACAACAGTATCAGAGAAAGATTACAAAATAATGGCTCAAGAACAGCCAGTGTTACAGTAACTCTACAAGAGTGAATTAAATCAGCAGTTCTTCAGTGAAAAACTGAGAGGCATTAGAGATATCAGGCAGCAAGACTCCTCCCCAAAGTTACAGTCATCAACAAAGGAAAACAAAGATGCAGAAACGGAAGAAATTTCAGAGAAAAACTTTAAGAAATTGATCATTAAAATGATTAAAGAGGGCTGGGGATATGGCTCAAGCTGTAACACGCTCGCCTGGCATGAGCGGGGCACTGGATTCCATCCTCAGCACCACATAAAATAAAGATGTTGTGTTCATCTAAAACTGAAAAATAAATATTAACAAATTCTCTCTCTCTCTCTCTTTCTCTCTCTCTCTCTCTCTCTCTCTCGTTCTCTCTCTCTCTAAAAAAATGATTAAAGAGCTAAAAAAGAATTGAGAAGTTAAGAGGACAAATAAAGGAGATGGAAAAACTAATCAATAAAGACAGAAACTCTGAAAATAAACCAATCAGAACATCTGGAAATGAAAGACATCATAAATCGAATAAAGAATTCAATCGAAATGATCACCAATAGACTAGATTATGTGGAAAAGAAAATCAGCAGACAGTAAAGAGAAAAAAGAAAAAGACTATGATCAGAATATACAAGAATTCAAGACAACATTAAGTTTGACTTCAGAGTCATCATGATAAAAGAGGACATAGAAATATATCCTAATGGCATTAAGAAGCCTTTCAGTGAAATAATAGCTGATAAATTTCCAAATGATAGATATGAGTTAGATAGCCACATGCAAGAAAGCACAGAGAACACCAAATAGATAAGGTGGGAAAAAAATTTCCATTACATAGTATATCATAACCAAAATTACTAACATGGAGAATGTGGCTAGAGTATTAAAAGCTACATGAGAAATATATAAGATCACAAAATCAATTTAGACTCAATTACAACTTGTTATTTCAAACTCAAAGTCAGGAGGGCTTGAAATGAGATAAGCCAAGCTCCAGAATAAAATAATTGCCAGCCAAGCTTACTATATTCAGCAAAGTTTTCACTCAGCATCAAAGAAGAAATAAAACTTTACCTCTAAGATAAAAGAATCCATGACAACTAACCTGCATTACAGGTGAAGATATACTATACAAACAAGAACTCTAAACTCCAGAGCTCTCTAACAGATGAAGTTCCCCAAAAGGCAATGAAGCAAATGAAAAATAAGAAGTGAAATCTATGAAACAAACCAAACTGACTGGAAATCATAAATATCTCTCCATAAAAACTGTGAATAAAAACAGTCTCAACTCTCTAATTCAAAGACTGGCAGAATGTATTAAGAAGCAATATTCTAACCATGTGTGGTTTGCAAGATACTCATCTTGAAGACAAAGATATCCACTGACTGAAGGTAAAAGAATGGGAAAAAAATATTCCACACATATGGAGCTGGAAAACAAAGAGAAGTAGCTTATTCTCTTATCTGACAAAGTAGATTTCAAGCAAAGATTATCAGAAGAGACAAAGAACACCACTACAATTTGTTAAAGGAAAAACTCAACAAGAAGATACAATGATAGTAAATACTTATGCCACAAATATCAGTGTACTAATTACATAAAAGCAGCACTTCTGTAAATCCCAGACAGACCCAAATATGGTAAAAACTGATGATTTCAACACAACCATCTCACAAGAGACAACATTCATAAATAAAATTAAAAGGACACCTTTGGTTCAAACAATGCTATCAATCAAATGGACATCACAGATATCTATAGAATATTTAACAGGAACTACAATACTGCCATGTTTGGCCATATTGCACAAGTTCTGCTGATTCACAGGTCCTGAATTTGGTGGCTCTCTCACATATATGTCCTGCCTATGGTGATTCTGAGTGTTGGTCTTCTTGCTCCTACTGCTCTTCTTATCCATTTCATTCACATCTATAAATCCAAATAACACTACTTTTGGAACATAATCTGAACACCATTTCTTTTAAAATCCTTCCCTGATGCTCCATGCTAAGAATTGATTTTCTCCTCTGAAATCTTTTCTCTGTAAGAAACCTTTGTGCAACTTCTTGAAATTGAACATCAGCTATTCTGCTATAAATTCATTCTGGTTTTATTATTATATATAAATAATAGATCTGTGATGCTATTTAATTCAGTCATCCTCAACAATAGATTGCTTCAGTTGGGAATCTGCACAGCATCTGTATTCTGCAAACTGTGCTCCTCTACTCCTAGGAGGATGGAGAAAGTTCTCCAATCTTAACATATGAAATGCACAATTCTCCCTGACTTTAGGCATCATTGCATTGTTTGTATTCGGAGGGGCCAGAATAGGGAAGAACATTTATTTTACAAACTTCATGGTAATTTGGAAGAGATGACAATGTCTTCATAAAAATTTATGCACAAAGATATTCCCCATTATATTCCTTAAAAGGTTTGAAAAAAATGAAAACAACTAAAATATTGAATAATAATGTTACAAAATTATAGCCAATTAGTTTGGTTGTAAGCATTTCCTTATTTTTTAATTACAATGAATAAGGTTGATTATTGTAATCTGATAAAAATATTTTCATTATATAACAAGGCTGTAGAATAAAATTAAATATTTCAAAAAAACAGTTTTATCTGTTACATAAAATTATCTGATGATGTTACATCAAATGCTTTAAAATCTTCTGTATCTACCCACTAATTCTAGAGTAATATATAAACTTTTAAATATAAAATACAATAATTTTTACAATTTGCTATATTTGCACTCCCAATTTCATGTCCTAATTTATTTTCCCCACCAGTCATTATACTTCAAAATCACCAAGTTATTTGTCATTTTGCAAAACAAACTATCAAACTTCAGTGTCTTTGTGTATACTGTTCCCACTCTAGAATGCAATTAGTTTCTCTTTTACCTGTTAGAATTCCCCCAAGAAATGGCAGATCTGGTTCTCATATGAAGATGCAGACTATGCTTCTTTTGTGTTCTAATTTTATATAGTAAAATGCCATAACATTATGAATTAAATTATATTGGATTCACTAAGCTACTTGTCAGCAGAGGCTATGTTTCTGATTTTTACACATGTAACTCCACGTATACTGAAGGGACACCATAATTGAGTGAAGATAAATTACACACACCTTAAACATGAAGATGAAGACATAATGTCTATATTCTAAAATATTAAAAATTATAAATAGCGTATATTGGACTTTCTTTTTTATTTCTTTTATCTTATGTTCATTCCACACTGTATTGGTTATGGTGAATTTTCAGAAAATCTTTATCCTTTTTGTTTAAAAATATTTTATTATCTACACCATGAATTTTTAATTGTATATATTTGAAGTGTACAACATGAAAATGACTGTTAAAGTCAAGCAAATTAACATATAATGTGTGTATGTGTGTTTGAACTTACTTTGCATTTGTGTGTAAGATGAAAGGACCTGAAATTGTTCTCTTTGCAAGTTTCCTGTGTATAATACAATATTACTAACCAAGGTCACCTTGCTGCACAATAGATCTTTAGTTTCAGTCACCCTAGGTAACTACAACTTTGTAGCTTTGATCTACATCTCTCCATTTCTCCACCCTGTTAAGTTCCTTTCTACCCTGTTTCTATGTATTCGACATTTTTTTAGAATTGACAGAGAAGTGACTTCATGCAGTGTTTTTATATCTGGAGTTATTCCTTTCTTTTTCCCTGCCATAGAGTTTCATTAAATTATGACTAATAAATAAACGTGTAGTTGCCTAGTAATTTACAGAGTCTAAAGAATCAGCCTCATAACATTTCTATATGAGCCTCTGGGCTTGCATCCATGCTGCATATGCATGGACTTATTCATAAGCAGTGTAGGAAACGTTTACATAACAGAACTAGGGGGTCAACTTTCCAAGTTCCCAATGCACAAGTTGGTCCACACACAGGACCAATCCAAAAATCTGTGCAGTTGCTTCCAAAACTAATTTGATCTTAAGGAGTATTATCCAGTAACCGAAAGCTTGATCCCTGTCCCTAATGCCAATCAATGCCAATTTAATAACAAGGACATGGTTTTGAGAAAAAGGAAAATGAAGGTTTATTGCTTTGCTAGCAAAGGAGAAACACAGGGGACTCCTGTCCCAAAGGCTGTGATTCTGCCCATCTGGAGAAACAGGGGTTTTGTAAAAAAACTCTTCAAAGGTTGCATTCCAGGTGTGCTCTGGTAGAAGGTCCCAGGGAGCCCTGGTGGCCTCTAAGGATTCACTTGTTAATTTGGGAGATTTTTACTTCCCAGATCTTCAGCAGGCATCTCCTTCCTGGAGTGCCTGTGTTCAAGAGCAAATAACAAGGAGAAGAACTGTTAATATTGTCTTCTTAATTTGTTAGGAAGGAGAGGGAAGAAGTGAGAAAAAAACAAAAACATTTAAAAATAATAATAATAAATAAATAAATAAGCCTTAGAGCGATGAGGCTACATTCAGAAGGTGAAGGGACCACTGTTACAACCCCACAGAAGGCAGGCCTAGACTTGTGATAATGTTTACGAAAGAAGATCAATTTTCATAAATAATGAAAATTTATTCAAGAAAAAATAGGCAGGGTGAATAGACCTATATTTATTTTTAAAAGTAGAGTTTTTAATAAAATACTTGCCACAGATTATAAATCCAAGCCCAGTTGTAGAGAAAACAAATTTCACTGAACTTCATTTATCTTCTTAATTTATGAAACAGAAATCATACATCACATAATATCTTCACAGGAATTCACTGAAATCCTATAGTACTTGAAAAAGTGTTTATTTAAATGCAAAATCTCCTTATAAATGGGAGGAAATAGATAACTGAACAGCCTATACTTGAGCACAGCCTTTGGTAGAAGCAGAACCAAAGAGTCTGAAGGCACAGTCCTGCATTGCTTAATGATGGGTACTTTATGAGAAGGGTCATTAGTTGATAGCCTCTTTGTGTGAGCATCATAGAATGTATTGGACAAACTGAGATGGCTATGACATCACTAGATGTCATAATCTTATGGAACCCAGCATAGTAGCATGTGGTCCATTGTTGGCTAAAATGTTACTATGTGGTGCATGACTATGTATATTGTGTCATAATAGAACTTCTTTCCTTTTAAAAATGGGTCTATTTCTGAACACACTTCCTCAGTACGTAGAGGGCAGCCTGTGGTCTAAAGTTGATATGGAAGACAAACTCTTGTCTACTCCAGCTAGTGACCACCCAATTAAAACAGGGAATAGGGCTGGGGTAGTGGCTCTGCAGTAGAGTACTCACCTCACACATGTGAGACCCTTTTGTGAGACCCTGGGTTCCATCCTCAGCACCATATAATAATAAATAAGCAAAATAAAGATACTGTGTTCGTGTATAACTAAAAACAAAACAAACAAACAAACAAACAAACAAAAAACAGGGAATAACAGAGAGTGACTGAGTCTCCCTTTCCATTCATAGCAAGGAAGCAAATGGTCCAAGAGCTACAGAGAGTGAATCTGGTATCACTCAATGGATGTGCTGGGTTTATATTCTGAGTGTAGAAATCAGATGATTACAAATGAACTTGCTTTTAGCCCAAGAACAGAAAAGGAGTGAAAATAAAAACAACATTACTGCATAGATGCAGAGACTAATTTAGAATTAAAGTAAATAATTATAGATGCAGAGACTAATTTAGAATTAAATACTCTGTTCCTGGCTTGAACATATGCCCTGAGAGAATTAAATTTTAAGGGGTTTGTTATTAGTAAAAACTCAGAATGTAAGGGTAAAAGAAATTGAAGTTAAAGTGTAAAAGTTAAAGGGTAAAAGACCGGGTGTTGTAAAGTTTCTAAGCTGCAAGGTCTGAGTTAAATTTCTGTAGCTGTTAAGACGATGCTTGGAACTGCCCAGTAATAAGGGCTCTGTGTGGTCGCACATAGGCATTGCAGGGCCTGGACCAATCAGTTTAAATGTAACCCCCTCCTTAGGAATGACCTATCACTCCAGCCTGACCTGTTCCCGCCAATGAATGAACCAATCATGTTTAGGAGTTGTTATTCAATTTTCCCGCGCCTAATGATGATTTGTTCTGATGTATACAAAGCCCTCCGCCCTCCCCAAAAAGTGTACTTAAGCAGTGCTCAGCCCCTGCTCGGGGCTCTGGGCTGCTTTCCCTTCTTGAGTGGGCACGGAGCCCCAGCATGCTGGTTCAATAAATCCCCCTTCTGCCAATTGGTCACTTGGTGGTCTCTTTCTCCAACATTTCGCGGGATCCTTACAAGAATTATTTTTCATTAATGATGAAGTCACTCAGCATCCTCTAAGAATCCAAGAGAGACAACGCAACATAATAATCAATTTCACAGTTCCTGCTCACCTGAGAGTTTAGGACTTAGCACTACAGTTTGCTTCTTGCAATAGGCCTTCAAGATGAGTTGGAGAATCTCATGAAATAGAGCATTTTGATCCCAAGGAAATAATTGAGCTGAGACTAGATGTGGCTACAACCTTGGAAGTGGGTGGATATAATGCTCCCCATTTAAATAATGGAAGGAAAAGCCTTGGAAGCACAAAAACAAGATGCCACCAGCCAGCCTGCTGTCTCTGAAAAACTGATGTGACTCCATTTTTGAGAAACCAGCTTCTACCTCAAGGCCTGTCCACAGGGAGGGGGTGTGACCCTTGTCCTTGGAAAAACCCACAGAGGGGCTCCCAGGCACATAGCCACCCTGCTGAGTTGTTTAACAGGAGAGATCTGCATCTCCAGGGGTCCCTGACTCAGTTACACTAGGTGAGGACCCATAGCAACCCTCTAGCAACCACCAATAGCAAGAGACAGGGAAAATATCTGAAATGCCAGGTGACCCTCCCAGTAGTTTCATGATTGATAACATGATTAGGCAACCCTGCAGTTTAGCTTATACACTCTTTCAACCCCTCGCGGCCTAAACCAATCAGTTCAAATGTCGCCACCACTTGAACTAACCAATCACCCTTACCCAACTTGTTCCCGCCAGTAAATGTACTAATCAATGTTAAGAGTTGTTGTTTGATTTTTCCACGGTATGTGGGATGTGTGATGTTGTGACACATAGAGTATCTCCAAAAAACTATAAATCCTCACTGAACTAAGGGCCAGGACTCACTCCTCGGAAACCGCTGTTTTGGAAACAGTTGTGAGTCCAGGCTCTAGCTTGCAATAAAGACTCTTGTGTGATTGCATCGGATTCCGCTCCTGGAGGTCTATGGGGGTCCCACAAATCTGGCATTACATCTCTAGGCAAAGATGAAACTAAATCACTCCTATAAACTTTTCAAGCTTTTCAAAAAGTGACTTTATATTGTTAGTCACTAGGCCTGTTTATTACTGTCCTTAATATATAATTCAATTGCTTATTCTTCCAATTTGTTACAGAAGTCGGCTTTATCTTCTGAATATAGCCCTCTTTGCTCTCAGGCTTATTTTGAAAAGAACATTTTTTCTCTCTCTTCTCCCCTTCCCCCTCCCTAACAAAAATAGGGAGATAGTGTTTTCTTCCCCTAGTTAAAATTGTCCTTGATACACCCACTCTGGGAAGGAGATGCCTGCTGAGGATCTGGGAAGTGAAAATCTCCCAAATTAACAAGTGAATCCTTAGAGGCCACCAAGGCTCCCTGGGACCTCCTACCAGAGCACACTTGGAATGCAACCCTTGTAGAGTTTCTTTACAATCTCCCTGCTCCTCCTGATGGGCAGAATCACAGCCTTTGGGACTGGAGTCCCCTGTGTTTCTCCTTTGCTAACAAAGCAAGATCTTTTTTTTTTCCTTTTTTCTCAAAACCATGTCCTCAATATTGGATTGACATCTGGGACAAGGACTGAACTTTCAGCAACAAATTTTCTAAAATCTTAAACACAACGGGGGGTAGGGGGGAATATTGAAAACAATAGAGATTACTACTACTACATCTTTATGTTGTTGTTTGTTGTTTTTTAAATGTAGCAACACAGACCATAGATTTACCTGAAATCATTTAAAGAGCTATTGTTTCATGTGTCTTCTCACTCAGAGTAAAATACCTTTGAAAGAAGTAGGTCTTTGAATCTAAACCTGCAATAGTAGCTTAGTATGCACGTCAAGAAGTCCTCACACAGATTTAGTCATTTAAAAACATGTGTCTAACTCAATTCATCCCTGCTTTCCAGCACCAATTGTTGATATTGATATATTGAAAATACAAAGCACAAATATTTAGTTATATGCATACATTCTTGCCATGGTTCTATGAAGACATTGACTTTAGAGACTTAATACTGATTAATTAAATCATCCAAAAATAGAGATAAGTGTTAGTAGAAAATAAACTAAAGCACCAAACAGGAAACAGTAGAGATAGGTCTGGAAACTCCTAGGGAAACCACAGACCTTCTTCCTCTTGGAGAGAATGACCTTGATGAACAGACTTACATCTAACCCGTGTTTGCTACTCTCACAACTCCTAGCTCTCTGTGTGACACAGAGTGAGAACTTGCTGGTTTTTCTGACAATGAATGTAAGTGACCATATGCTGCAACAATATCACTGCTAGACACATATCCAAAGGAATTGAAATCAGCATCTCAAAGGGAGACCTGCAGTCCTGTGTTCATTGCTGTATTATTCTCCACAGCCAAGATAGGGAAGCCATCCAAATAACTGAGTGGATAAAAAATCTTTGGTATATACATATATTAGAATAGTATTCAGCTTTAGAAAAGGAAATTCTACTACCATTTACAACAACATGAATAAACCTGGAAGACACTATGCTAATGGAAATAAGTCTGTCACAAAAAGAAAAAAAAATGAACCATTCCATTCAAAAAGAAGTATCTAGAGTAGTCAGTCTTATAGAAACAGAGAGTAGAACAGTCATTCCCAGAAGCAGAAGGGAAATGGGAATTATTCAATGAGTGCAAAATTATAGTTATACAAGATGAATAAGTTCTAGATATCTGCCATATAAAATAGTGCCTGGTGTTAAGAACACAGCATGGAGCCCTTGACAATGTGGGGGTAGACCTCAGGTTAAGTGATCTTACCACACACCTCATGTACACCTGTGAGTACACACACATGCACCAAAAGTACAGGGATTCAAGGACTCTTTTGGAGGAGACGGATATGTTTATTACCTTGAGAGTTGTGATGGAAACATCTCTGCATGAATGTATCCAAACTTTATAAAATTGTACATACACAGCAAATATTTGGGGTTTTATTTCTTTTTTTTCTTTTTGTAAGCTGATTACCTTCAATAAAGGTGGAAAGAAGAAAAGACAATAAATTTCATGTCTAAACCAATCCACATGAATTTCAAAGTATGATATAATTTCATCCACATCAAAGCCCTACTGCCTAATAGCATCCTTTACTCGAGGAAAATATTTCATTCTCTTTAGAATTGTCTCACTATCCTAAGTATACTCATGACTCCTTTCCATGTCCCACTCAATCCTTCTTCTCCACTCGTGTAGATGTTCCATTTCTATTTGTAGTTGATATTAGTCTCCTCCTCATTCCCTTCTCTGATTTCTAAAGTACATAATGAGTGCTCACATGGACTATCATTTACATTCTGGCTCATTTGCACAGTGACTTTCATCATTCACTCTTTTCTGAACTGTTTCTCTGTGACCTCCCTAAAGGCATGGGCCATGATTTACAATGTCCTATATCACTTCAACTCAAGTCTCATTTTAGTTGTTTGTTACAAAGTATTTTACTGAGTGATTATATGATTTTTGTAAGTGGAAAAGTATGAAATAAAATAGAATGAAAGAATAACTTAAATTTCACACTTTAGGAAAACACGTTCATACAAATTCCCCAACACTCAACAGTAACCTTCCATTTCATGTAACCTACTTACCATTATCACCTGAACGATTTATTTGTTCATTCCTAGTATAGTCTTATACTTCTTTCAGAAATGTCAAATCATTCCTTTATGGGAAACCCCTTTGCATTACTCAGCTTTGTCACTGTGACCAAAAACAAAATACCCAGAGAGAACAACCTAGTGGAGGAAAAGGTTTTAGAAATTTAGCCTTTCATCATCAGACTCCATAGCTCTGGGCCCAAGGTGAGGCAGAACATTATGGTATAAAGACTTGGTGGAGGAAACCTGTTGAGTTGGTTACCCATACAGTGTTCAGTTGGGGTCCAAAATAGAGAGAGATGAGTAAAAGTAACAGGCAAAGCACAAATGTATTGAAGATAAAGGTAAAAATAGCATTCTGTAAGGTAGAGCAAAGTGGGCTGAGAGAGGAAAGAGGCTCAGAGCCCAGATGTCTGGGAATTCTTGTCCTATATCCTGAGCTGAAAGGTGTTCTCTTCCCTATTGGACCTGATTGAAGACCTTGCCCCATTTGCTCTCATTGGTTACCGTATGATACCTGACTAGAATACTGCTCACATTACCCCCGTGGTTATATTCGAATACTGAACTTATGACAGAAGTTGCCATGAGCAAGAAGTCCTCGGTGTTGTGAGATGCCATGTTAATGGGACTTACAGTAAATAGGGACATGATTCATGTCTCTGCCTTGCACTCTAGCTGGCATTTTTCTTGCATACTTCCTTTGGACATCACATCATGGTGTCCCTGAACTCCTACCTAACAGGTTCATGGCAGCCAGGAACAGTCATGCCTCCAGTGACACACTTCCTCCACCACACCCCACCTGCCTATCATCACTGCCCTGTGCAGTAGTCCTTTCAAATTATTAAACCATCAAGTGAACTCATCCAGTGAATTGGGTACAGTGCTCCTAGTCTAGATATTCCACATCTGAACATTTCTGTATCATCCCCCACATAAAATTTTTGGGGAATCTAACATATAACAACCTTTATTGACGGCTAAAATAAACTTTATTGTCAACTATAGCACAGCAATTATAAAATTCACTTGTCTCTAATCTTGTTATTTCTACTTATTTCCTAAATTGCTTAGGTCCACACCTTTCATTTTTAACCCCTTCACTGAGATATTCCATGAAGTGCCAAAGATTTCTCACTTTAAATGTAGTCTTCATATGTTCTCTTGAGTTCACCTAAGTATGATACATTGATCTCTATTTTCACCTACATAACTGTGTCATGTCCGTAAAGTTAATAAGACCTATAAAGAACAACACAGACCTATAAAGAACAATATTCACTAATAATTACAACTAATTAGCTATTTCTCCAAGCCTCAAGTAAGCAAAAGAGGATTGATATCATAATTTTAAATATTTCAGAAATTGTGTTCACATAAGAATTTGTTTTCAAGATCTCCTAGAGCCATATCTAGGAGGCTTTAATTTCTTGACCTTAATACAATCATTGCTATTTCTTCAACCCAGAGAGACTATTACGCACAAGGGAGTTAATGAGAGTTTCATACAAAAAGAACAAAAAAGGAAATTGTAATTGCTCTTACATCCCAACAGCTCATCCCTGGTGAAAGTAAATCTTGAGGGAGCTTCCACCTATATATTGTTATGATACCTCTTATGTCTCAAATCTCTAGATAAAAATGACATCATTTTGGTGTGTGTCTTAGGTAGTATTATGAAGAAGCTGCAAGAGAAAATCATAGGATTTGATTTATAATATGCAATCAACTACTCAGGAACAGATCTGCATCATGATCCCCTAAGTGAATGAGCACAAGGAGTCAGTTTTGAACTACTTCCATCAACATCACCAAGAGCTATTGCCCTCAGAGGCACTTGATCTTAAACTGACATGAGACTCAGACCCACATTTCCAAGCAGAGAAACAGTGAGTACTTCAATTCCAAGTGTCCTAGAAACTCTCCATCTCAGGTAGAAGCACCTTCATGAAGTTGAGATTCCTCACAATATTACAGTGGTTTCTTACAGATTATTCATCTTTTCTGTGTCATATCAGAAAGCAGAGAATTATCTTTTACACAATCCAACTCATACTGCTTCCAGGTATGTTCAGTGGCTGGAGGGATTTGGATGTTAAGACAAAGTGTATCTCATTGATGTAGCTCTTCCTCTCATTTATTTGTTATAGTCTGATCCTAATTTTTGTTACTAATCATATGGATCCTAGGTGTAATTATCTTGATCTCAATCTTGAGTATTTCTTGGTAATTATAATTTGTTAAACACCATTATAAAATAGAGTACCCGAAATTAAGCACAGTTCATCAGATGCAGTTATCTTATATCTATCACTACCCTTGTTTTGGGTACTCTGTTACTTTTCAATAAACCCTTTGGAATTATTGGTATTTTTAGGGGCTTTTTCTGGATGTTTTGAAAATGAAAAACTGTTAGGCTTCTCAACTTTAATTATTGTTCAGGTTCACAATACATTTCCATATTCAGATGATGCTTAAAAAGACTTCCTTGATGCTATTCTGGGCTAACACTGCAATATCTGTGTCCCTATGTGACAAGCCCAATTCTCATAGTCATCTATGTGTCTAGTCTGCAGCCACCCTGCCCTCTTTTGAATGCAACATTCTGAAGGACAGACATTGTACATTACACGATTCTTCAGTCTGAATATCACAATGAAACTTTTGCTTCTCACAAAAGCTAAATTTGCTTTACTAAAAGTAAAAATCCCAACAGTATCTTCTGAAATCATTAATACCATATGAATTTTGATTACTATTTAGTTTAAACTTCACAGTGTTTTGTGTGGTGCCATGCAAGTTAATTGATAAAATCCCTTTCTCAAGACTATATTAAAAGTCCTATGGAATAGTAACCAAAGATTTTTCACTTTAAGTGTAGTCTTCATATATCCTCTGAGTTCCCCTAAGTATGATACATTGGTCTCATATATTACTCGGCTTTAAAGAAGAGTGAAATTATGGTATTTGCCAGTAAATGGTTGGATTTGGAGAATATCATTAAATTTGTTTCAATTAGTTATACATGGCAGTAGAATGCATTTATGGACTTTGATATATCATACATATATGGGATATAATTTCACCTGTCATGTCCATAAAATTAATAAGAGAGATTTATCAGTTTAAAAAATCAGGATAATGAGAAGTGTCATTATGTTACTATATCAACTTAGTAAAAACCTAATGAATCACAAATTTTGGGTATACTTGAGCAGTTTTTTGGTGGTTCTGAATCATCACTGCTTTCTTTTATTAGAATTCAAAGCCATTTTCTTCCCCAAAGGATTCTGTCCAATTGATACAACGTGTATGAACCTAGTGGATGCTATGCCAAATGAAATGTCAGTTACAAAAGAACAAATATTGAGTGATTTCACTTATATCAGGTATTCATAATAGTAAAACTTATGGAAGCAGAGGTACCATAATGGTAACCAGAGACTTAGAGGTGGGTGAAATGGGGACTAGTTATTCAATAATTAATAATCATCAGTTATGTTAGATGAGCAAGACCTAAAGATGTTCAACAGAGTATGGTATCTATAGCTAAAAATATGGTATTTTGCATTTCCAAATCAAAGGATGTTAAACCTCATAAGTATTTTTACCACAAACAACAATAACAGCAACAACAAAAAAACAAGAACAAACCAACAAAAAAATACAAAGTGACACAGGATATTTGGGGAGGTGATAGATATGATAATTACCATGATTATGGTGATTGTGTTATTAGTACATGGCTATGTCCAAACTGATCAAATTACATTCATTAAATATAGACAGTTACTTTCATATCAATTCTACCTCAATTAACTGTTAAGAAACAGAGAAATCTTTTCTCCCTTAAGCTGTTTTGGTTTTTTGCTTTTGGTTCATTCATTTCTAATATGGTTCAGGCAAATGGAGGCTAAGACTACTCATGCAACACAGTTTACTTGGGAATGTCCCACAAAGGTCCAAGGCTTTAAACCACCCAAGGTATTAGCAGAGCAGGACAGGAAGCAGTAGGAATAAAGAGCATGTGTCCAATTCAGACATCAGGGGCAAACTGTTGCCCTGGGACCAGTCAGATACAAAAACCTGCAGTCAAAATTATAATGATTGGGAAGCAGGTAATGGAACTGCTTGCTGTGTTGGTGGTTAGCATACAGTGGGATGCCTTGTGAGAAAACAGGAACACAGAAAAAAGTTGGATTATGAAAAGATATATCTTTCTTCATTTCATGCTACTGTAGCAGAATACCAGGGACTGAGAAATGGATAATGATCAAAGGTCTGGGAAGTCCAAGATTGAGGGATCACATTGGTGAGTGTTTTTATGTTGTATTCTCTTATGGTGGAATGATCAAGGACAAAGGAACACACACAGGAAAGAGAGAGAAGAGGCTGAATGTAGAAACTCACAACTGTGATAACTCACTCACTCTCTTTTATTTTTATTTTTTTTAATTTAATTTGTTTTAATTAGTTATACATGACAGTAGAATGCATTTATGGACTTTGATATACATACATGAAATATAATTTCTCATATTTTTGAGTGTACATGTTGTCAAATCATATTGGTCATGAAGTCACATATGTACATACAGTAATAATGTCTGTTTTATTCTATTATCTTTTGTATCCCCACATGCCCTCCCCTTCCCTCACATCCTTTTCTCTACCTAATCTAATGTAATGCTATTCTTCCCTAGTGCCCCCCACATTATTGTGAATTAGCATCTGTATATTATAAAAACATTCAGACTTTGGTTTTGTGGGATTGGCTTATTTCATTTAGCATGATATTCTCCAACTCCAACCATACTGCTTTGATTATCTCATTCCTTGCATTTACATAAAGATTTTTTTAATCAGCCTGTCTACATCTGAGAAAAACAATCCTGGAATTTGATAAGAATTGTACTACATTTGTAGATAAATTTGGGTATTTCTACCATTTACCCTAGGATGAGGATTTTTGTTTTGTTTTTGTGCCGTGGGATTGAATCCAAGGGCACTTAACCACTGAACTACATCCCAGACCTTTTTACTTTTTATTGTGAGATAAGGTCTTGTTAAGTTGCTTAGGGCATCACTAAGTTGCTGGAGCTGGCTTTGAACTTGTGATCCTCCTGCCTCAGTCTCCTGAGTCCCTGGGATTACAGGCATGTGCCACAAATGCTAGCTAGTTTGAGTCTTTTGATTCATGAACATGGAATTTTTTATGAATGGCTTCAATTCCATTTGACATTACATAGTAATTTTGTGTGCAATGTCTTCCATAAAATATATATATTTTTATTTTTTGTTATTACAAGTCCATATTTCACTGTTCAATGAAAGTTTGTAGAAATACAATTGACTTTTTATATTGGTCTTATATGCTACCACCATGTTAGAATTTTCATTATTTTAAAGGTCCTTTATGCAAAATCTATGCAATTTTTCACCTTGAATATTATGCCACTTACAAATGTGCAAATGGAGAGAGTAATACTTCTTGTTTTACAATCTGGGTGTCCTTTAATTTAATTTTATTTTTTCCCTAATTGCCCTGGCAAGAAATTCTAGCAGTGTAGAGAGTGGACATCATGTCTTGTTCATTATCTTAGAGGCAAAGACTTTTTGTCTTACACCAATGTGACTATGTGTTTCTTGTGAATGCTTCGGATACATTATTATTTTATTTTGTTATTTATCAGAGTAGTTTTGTGGGAGTTCAGGGACTGGGTAATACTAATATCAAATCTTAAAGCAAAGACTACAAATAGGGACAGTTCTGATATTAATTTACATGTCACATATTCCTGTGATCCTACTGTCCTTGACTGCTAAAAGTGCAGGGTCAGGAAAGAAATGGAGACAACTGTCTGCAAAGACTTGAACTTTGTTTCTCACAAAGTGATTGGATAACAGATGCTTTGTTCATAATTTTTCTTCTCTTCATACTTAGGATTCTCAGGAGAAAATGGCAGAGGGAAATCATTCTACAGTGACTGAGTTCATCCTGGTTGGATTAACAGACAAACCAGAGCTCCAGCTTCCCCTCTTCCTTCTTTTCCTAGGAGTCTATATGTTCACAGTGGTGGGGAACCTGGGTATGATCACACTGATTGGGCTCAGCTCTCATTTGCACACCCCCATGTACTATCTCCTCAGCAGTCTCTCCTTCATTGACCTCTGCCAATCCACTGTGATTACTCCCAAAATGCTGGTGAACTTTGTGATAGAGAGAAACACCATCTCCTATGCTGAATGCATGACTCAGCTCTACTTCTTTACTATTTTTGCAATTGCAGAGTGTCACGTGTTGTCTGTAATGGCATATGACCGCTATGTTGCTATCTGTAACCCCTTGCTTTACAATGTTATCATGTCTAATCAAGTCTGTTCCTGGATGGTAGTTGGGGTGTATAGCATGGGCTTGATTGGTGCCTCAGCTCACACTGTTTGCATGCTAAGAGTGCTTTTCTGTAAGGATAATATAATAAACCATTATTTCTGTGATCTTTTTCCACTACTGGAGCTCTCCTGCTCCAGTACATTTATAAATGAAGTAATAGGTCTGTGCTTAAGTGCATTTAATATCTTTGTTCCAACCCTGACAATCCTTAGCTCCTATGTCTTCATCATAGCTAGCATCCTACGCATTCACTCCACTGAGGGCAGAGCCAAAGCCTTTAGCACATGCAGCTCCCATGTCTCAGCTGTTGCTCTCTTCTTTGGTTCTCTAGCATTCATGTACTTACAACCATCATCAGTCAACTCCATGGATCAAGGGAAAGTGTCCTCCGTGTTTTACACTATTATTGTGCCCATGCTGAACCCTCTTATATATAGCCTAAGGAATAAAGATGTCAAAAATGCTCTATATAAGCTCTTTGGAAAAAGAAATTTCCCATAAAGACAGGATTTTGCTTAGGAAAAAGTTTGGTAAGGAAGTTTGGTAAGGAAATAGTGCATTGGGAACAATAAATATCCACAAGTCATCAGATTGCTTCTAGTAGATGATTATTTGTAAGAAAGGTACCAATGGTAAGACTGGATTCACAAGATTTGAACATGAAGGGCAGCACCATGCTAGGATGCCCAGAGTCTATTTACCTAGCATGACCTGGATTATATCTAAATACTTTTGAAGTTCTTCAACATCATCCAGATGGTTGATTATATTTTACATGTTTGGAAGATGAGTCTTTATGGACCATATTCACTTTCTTAATTCAGAGAATAAATATATTTCATCATTAACCTTTGGTATTTCCATTGATTTGTGTACCTGGCCTTTTAAACTATTAGTAAATATTTTTGAAATTTTGATCTTTAAAACAAATCATTCTAATATTTGGATAATTAAAAATATAATTCCTAATACTTATGAAGTTTGTAGAACTACATTAAGGAATATGGAGGCATATAATTGGTAATAAAATAATTTCTACCTAGAAAAAGATATCACAGGGCAAGATATTGCCAACATTATACAAGATTGGAAATACCATGATTATTTTGACATGTATTTATGCAACTTTCTTTACTGCACAGTATCAGGACTGTGCTACCTCTTCTTTTTCATGATAATTCCATACTTGTTTTTACTAATCCCCCATGTCATGTTTTATTCCACTATTATTATATAATTTCTGATTATTTGTCTCATCTAACTTATAAAAACACTGCATATTTTTCCTTCACAGGTGTGACATAAACACTTCAATGTCATGTCAATTTAAGTCACCCTATAAAGCCAAAAGTACAATGAGAGAGAGGAGGTTATGCACTTATTGAAAACTAGGAGAAAATCCTGCATTTTCCATGTACTAATCAGTTTCCATGTACTTCATGCCCTGTTATTTTTCCTACCAATATATCCTTATGTATGCACATATATCTATACATAAGTATATATATATATGATTCCTATTGTGTATATGCTATTGTGTACTGCATGTATTTATGTGTACATTGCATATATCTTGTTTAGCTATGTTTTATAAGGTTTATGTGTATGTAATTTTGATTCTATTGCTGTAGATATTAAACAATCAACAAATAGTATATTTTACATATTGTTGAGTATCTGATAAATTTATCTTTATTAAATTTTACATTTCGCAGAATTTATGTATGCACTTATACTGTTAAACATGTTTAAAAGAATAAAAATAACTGAAATTACTATAGTAATTTTGCTGAATATCATGCATTTAAAATAGTAACATTACTGTTCCAAAACAAAAGAATTCCTCTTACAATGAGTTTTTTTCAGAGTTATTTGGGATATCACAGAAACAAATGTTAGGTAAATCATGCATTACCTTCTGTATTAGTTTGGATTATCTTTGGTTGTGCATTATACAAACATGCGCGTGCGCACACACACACACACACACACATGGTTGCTTTAAGTCAGTAAATGATTCAGGGTTAGTTCCGTGACTCATCATAGATGTAAGCTTATTTTAAAATATTGTTCTATACCATTTCTTGTAGTATCCATCTGTGTTCTCAATGTCTCCAGATCCATCCTTCATATCCACCAACTGACCACCAGACAGAGACATATGGACAGAGAAGGGAATGTCTCCTGATCTGTAGAGCATAGTCTGACAGATTCCTCAATCTGTATCTCTTTGAAAAGGTCGAACTCACATAGATAAATATAGTGACAAAAACATCATGAATATGTAGATAACAGTGTGTCAATCTTAAACCTCGGGATGTTTATTATTAAGGAAAAAAAAGAAGAACGAACATCAGAAATAACTATGTCATCTGTGTTATCCAATACTTGTATCAAGACATAAATGACTCACTTTTGTTCTTTCAAGGGTTTAACATTTGGATATATCATTGCATCTAACAGGAATAATAGTATTACTTGTGATTCAAATGCAATTTACAAAGGAGTAAAAGAATTCTACAAGGAAAATGATAGAGCACTGAAGAAAGAAATTGAATAAAACCTCAGAAAATGAAAGACTTTCCTTCAATGTTCATGAATAAGCAGAATTAATATTGTTAAAATGACCATACTACCAAAAACTACATATAGATTCAATGCAATCTTCATCAAAATACCAATGACACTTTTGCAAAAATAGAACTAGAAACAACAATACTGAATTTATTCAGAAGAATAAAAGATCCAAAATAGCGAAAGCAATTCTAAGCAAAAACAAAAACTGTTGGAGGTATCAGAATAAGTGACTTCAAATTGTACTGCAGCACTAGAGCAAGAGAAGCTTCATGGCACTGACCTAAAAACAGACACATAGATAAATGGAACAGAATAGAAGACACAGAGACAGACCCTCACAGATGTAATTGTCGATCCTGGACAAAGGGGCAAAACACATGCCATGGAGAAAAGACAGTCTTTTTAATAATTAGTGTTGAAAAAATTGGTTATTCATATGTAGAAGGAAGAAACTAAATACCCATCTTTCACCCTACACAAAAATCAACTCAAAATGGTAAACAAACAAACAAGCAAACAAACAAAAAACACCTAGAAATTAGAACAGTAATTTTGTAACTATTAGAAGAAAATGTGGGGTCAGCACTCCAAAGTACAGGTCCCGGCAATGAATTTCTTAATAGGACCCCTAAAGGTCAGGAAATGGTGCCAAGAATTAATAAATGGGATGCTATGAAATTAAAAAACTTCTGCATAGAAAAGGAATCAATCATGAATATTAAAAGACAATATACAGAATGGGAGAAACTCATTGCTAGCTATTCTCTTCCAGAGGATTAATATCCAGAATATATTAAAAACTCAAGAAACTTAACACTGGAAAAAAAATAACCCAATCAATAAATGGACAAATGAACCAAACAGAAATTTCTACAAAGAAATACACATAGCTAATAAATGCATGAAAGAATTTTAACATCTTTAACTATCATGGAATTACAATTCAAAACTACCCTGAGATTTCATATCACTCCAGTTAGAATGGCAATCATCAATCCAAAAAAAAAAAAAAAAACATGCTGGTGAATATGGGGAGAAAGGATCAGTTATACATTGTTAGTGGGATTTTAAATTAGTGCAACCATTGTGGAAATCAGTATAGGCTTCCTCAAAATACTAGGGTTATGGTTTGTAATAGGTGTCCCCCCAAAGTTTATGTGTAAAACAATGAAAGAAAGTTTAGAGATAAAATGATTAGGGTATGAGAACCTTAAACAATTAGTGCATCAATAGGGTTTAACTGATCAGTGATTGTAGCCAGGTAAACTGTGGCTAGAGGAGGTGGGTCATTGTGGGAATGCCTTTTAGGTATATATTTTGTGAGCTGAGCTTAGTCTCTCTCTCTCTCTCTGCTTCCTGGTAATGTCCCCAGCTGCTTTCCCCACCACACACTTTCACCATGATGCTCTGCCTCACCTCAAGCCCCAATGAATGTAGCCTGTTGTCTATGGACTGAGACCTCTGAAACTGTCAGCCCCCAATAAACTTTTACTCTTCTAATTGTTCTTGTCATGTCTTTTGGTTACAGCAGTGAAAAAGCTGACTAAAACAACTAGTAATGTGATCACCATAAGATGCAGTTAGACCACACCTCCACATTTACTTAAAGTATTAAAGTTATTATACAATAGTGATATATGCATGATCATGTTGATAGCAGCACATTTCACAATAGTTAAATAATGGAACCAAATTAAAAGTCCATCAACAGATTAATGAATAAGGATAATGTATATATACACAAAAGAGCTTAACTCAGTCATAGAAATGAAATTATGTGATGTGCAGAAAAAAATGGAAAGAATTTGAGAAAATAATACTCATAATAATTCAATCTCAGAAAGTCAAGAATTATATTTTCTCTCATATGGGGAAGCTAGAGAGGAAAAAAAAAAAGCATGGGAGTGCATCTCATGAAAATAGTAAGGATACCAAAAGTATAAAGGAATGGGGCTATAGGGAGGAAGGAGACTAAGGAAAGTAAAAATGCTGAAAAATGTTGATTAAATTATATTGTTATGACATGTGCATGTATAAATATGTAACAACAAATCTCATCATTATGTATAATTATAATGCACCAATTAAAACTATGGAAAAAATGAAATGTGTAATGCATGTATAAAATACAGATTTTTAACATCTATTAAAATCTACAAGAAAGGTGTATGTCATGCTGGGCAGAATAGTCTATATACCATCTCTACAATGCTGTGTTCATTCCTCTTGTCTTGTATTCATTCTCACAGCCATCCTGAATGGCTTCCTGTTTGTCCAAATTTTATGCACATTTCATTGACAAAGATAACAGTTTAATTCTCATGCATTTGTCATCCCTCCAAGTAATAACTGGGTGTACCTCTGGTTCATCACATCTACTATAAAGATGTATCCATAGTAAACATCTTCTGTAAAGATGTTTACTATTAATGATTGCATGTGGATTGTACTTAAAGAAATAGCCAAATTCTTTTTTTTTTCACTTCTGGGGATCAAACCCAGGGCTTCATGCCTGCTAGGTAATCCCTATACCACTGAGCCACATCTCTGGCCTTGGAAATAGCCAAATTCTTGAGAATAAAAATTGTGTATTGTTTTGCATCTTATTTTTATTTCTAAGGCTGGATAATTATTGATGAGCAATATTTTTATGGGACTTTCAATTATGTTATTAAGTTTTTGCCATATTAAAAAAATGGTAGAGAATGGCAATTTCCAAAATACCTTTAAACATCCAACTAAAGGTCCATATCTAACAAAAGTTGAAGCATTCCAATTAAACTTAATGAAAAAAATTGATTGCAATCATTGTCTTAAAATTATATAACATTTAATAAATAACATTAAATGTAATTTTACTCCCAATATCTTTACCATGAAAAGAGTGACTATAATACATATTTTCATTATTATTAAAAATTTCAATTTTTCTTTACAAGGAAAATGTCCTCATCTCTTCTTTTTAGTCTTGTTAATTATTCCTCACTGGTCTTTGTCTTTTTTTTTCCCCAGGTGTGCGGTACCAGGGATTGAACTCAGGGGCACCTGATCCCTGAGCCACATCCCCAGACCTATTTTGTATTTTGTTTAGAGATAGGGTCTCACTGAATTGCTTAGAGCCTCATCGTTGTTGAGGCTGGCTTTAAATTCATTTTCCTCCTGCCTCAGCCTCCCAGATGCTAGGATTACAGGCATGCACCACCACAATCAGTGAGATCTTTGTTAATATAAATCATACTTTAGCACACAAATTTAATGAGAACAAATTTTTATTAAGACTCAAGTTAAAATAATTCCAAGAACTAGTGTTTTGTGACTATGATATTCTAAACACAGATATAAAAGGTCAATAAGAAATTTAAAATTTTAACTCTTACAACAATTGGTTACTTCCCTACTTATATATATTTTTCTTTTCAAGAAATCTCTTTAAAAAATTCCTTCAGTGTATGTCTGGAAATTTTTCTGAAATTTTAAATTTTGAAATGTCTTGGAATAAAATTTATAATCATTCTTTTTAATCCATACCAAAAATATATGTAGAAGAAAAGTTAGTCTTTTAAAAAATGCTGCTGAATATCTATACGCAGAAGAAGAAAACTAGGTTTGTACTTCTCAACCTGCACAAAAGTGCAATTGAATTAAGAATGTGACCAGAAATAGTACAATTGCTAAAAGAAAACATAGGGTCAACATACCACCATATTGGCACAGGCACTGACTTCATTAACAAGACACAAAGCTCAAGAAGAAAAAAAAAAGAATACGTAATTAGAATGGCATCAAATTAAAAAGCTACACAGCAAAGAAAATAATAAGGAGCATGAAAAGAGAGCTACAGAATGGGAGAAAATGTTTGCCAGCTACTCTTCTGCCATTTAATGAATATTAAGAATATACAAAGAACACAAGATTAACCCACACACCCCCCAAAAAAATCCACAAAGAAGCCAATCAAGAAATAGGTAAACAGACATTTCTCAAAGAAGAAACACAAATGGCCAACGCCTATATGGAAAGAATATTCAACATTCCTAGCAAACAAATAAATGAAAATCAAAAAAACACATAGACTTTATTTCACTCCAGTTGTATCAAGAATATAAATAATAATAAATTCTGGAAAGGATGTGAGGGAAATGTACACTCATACATTATTGGTGGGACTAAAAATAAGTACACTCTGAAAACAGTGTGAAGATTTAACTAGGAATGGAAACCACCACATGGCTCAGCAATCCCATTTCTTTGTATTTATCCCAAAGAACTAAACTCAGCACACTCTAGTGATACAACCACACAAATATTTTGAACAGGGCAGCTATAGTTCAAATATGTAATATGTCCAGGTGCCAATAAATAGAGGACTAGATTAAGAAGTCGTATATACACAATAGAGTATTACTCAAGCATAAAGAAAATTATGGCATTTTCTGGTAACTGGATGGAAATGGAGAACATCATGCTGCATGAAATAAGCTCATCTCAGAAAATTAAGGGTCAAGTATTTTCTCTCATATGTAGAAGCTAAAGAAAAGTAATAGAAAAAGTAGTGGGTTGAATATCAAGAAGGAAAAGGGAATATCTCTGGAGTAGAAGAAGGAAATTGAGAGGGAAGAAGGAGAGATGGGAAAGGGGAGGAAATGCGGAATGAATTTGACAAATCTATGTTATGTGCATGTATAAATACACCACAGTGAGTTCAACTCTTATGCATATGCATAAAGTGTCAATATAAATAAATAAATTAAATAAGCAAAATAAAGACCAGTAGAGTAGAAGAAGGGTACCAGAGGAGGGTAGAGGGAAGGGGAACAAAGTAAAGGGAACCAAAGGAAAGAGAAGAGAAGGGGGCATCAGAAACTGAAACGGAGTAAATTAAACTCTATGCATGAATGATTATGACAAAATAAATAATATACCAATAAAAGCAAAAAAAAATCTAACTAAATAGATAAAATAAAATAGAGTACTGATAATATCTTGAAAATATAATGGGGAAAGGGAAATTCTAATTGTCAGTTTTCCCCAGAGTTCATTCTTGTGAGATGAGATTCCAGTGGGATGTCATTATCATTGTTTGTTCCCGTTTATACCTTATATGTAGCATAAAAAAATCATAACATCAGCCCAGCTTTGCAGAGGCAAATGGCTTTGGGCATCAGCTTCAGCAGAGATCAAGATTAGTGATTCAAAGGACACCTTGGGTGTGTCACCTCCTCACATCATCAAAGTCATTTTCCTCCAGTGCAACAGAGAAGAAAAACTATACAGCATTGGCCTGCTGAAAAGAAGGAGGGGTATGTCTGAATTCCAGACCATGACTTTTAAAATCTTAGAACATTCTGCTGCAGTCTTTCCCTAAGTGTTAATAGAGATGCAGGTGTCTGTTTATCTGTCTCTCCTTGTCCTCACTGTCAGAGCCACACTCCCTGGTGAGCACAGGTTCCCTAATCATATCCCTGTTCTTCACAGTATGAAATCAAGGCAGATACTTATTTTGTTTGCTCATTTCAACTTAGGCAATACATGAGCTTTGTTCTTTCATTTTGAACCTGTATTAACTCATCTCTAAGCTTCTTGTAACCATTGTATTAATCACATTTATATTGAGACTCGCTATATACAAGGCTCTGTGCCAGCCCTGTCATGAATTTACAATTAGTTGCAGATAAAAAAAACTGGTAAATTACTGATAGATAATTCCAACTAGTACATGCTACATCAAGGCAAAAGTAACACACTCCTGGACACACAGAATTTGGTCTTATTACTGTGATGTCACTATTATAGAAAGGCCTTAACTATTAAATATGATTACACAAAATAATGTGATAGAAGTAAAGAGAAACAAAAGAAATTCTGCATTAAATCTGAGGGCATACATAGTTCCTTTCATGTAATAGGCCTGTCATGTGACATATATTGGGAAATAGAAGAATGAAATTTTTGTTTGTTTAATACAGAAGCCTTCATAGACACCCATCACGGTCTAGACCCATGTTAGCAGTGACCAGTATCACTTGCCCGATCAAGGTTTTTACCACAGTTGCTACTCAGCCTCCCTGTCCCCTTCTAAGCTCTATTATTCAAAACAGGGGATATTCTCCCATAGTCAAATTTTGCTTATCAATGTTAATCATTTTTTTTGGGGGGGGTACTGGGAATTGAACTCAAGGGCACTCAACCACAGAGCCACATCCCCAGCCCTATTGCGTATTTTAGTTACAGACAGGGTCTCACAGAGTTGCCTGATACCTCACTGTTGCTGAGGCTAGCTTTAAACTTGTGATCTTCCTGTCTCAGCTTTCCAAGCTGCTGGAATTACAGGTGTGCTCCACAGTGCCAGGATAATCTTCCTTTAGTGTAAGTCTACATTTACCCCTTAAAAGTATCTTCTTGAAGCATTATCCCCAATATAAATCTTCATTACTATTATCTATGATTTCATAATAATTTATTGATGGCATCATCCAAGTTCAAAGACATTGAAGCACAGAGGTACTGTTAGCAAATCAAAACAGGAAGCAGTAGGAATGAAGAGCATGTGTCAGAGTTAGACTTCAGAGGAAGCTGGTCACATGGAATGGGTCAGAGTCCCAAGCATTTCGGAGAGTTACAATGACTGAGCAATAGATAATTATGGAGCTTCTGTGATGGAGATTGGTATTTCATGGGACAGCCTTGTGAGAGGCCAAGGACAAAGAAAAAGTCATAAGCTAGAAAATTGTAAAGAGTAGGAACTATGGGAGAATATATTTCTTTGTTTGTTTTGTGTTTCTGTAGCAAAGTACCACTCACGGGATTATGTATAATGAACAGAAATTTATCTGTCTTACTATATTAGTAAGTATAGTAAGTTTAAGGTCAAAGGATGCATCTGATGAGGGCCTTCTTGCTGCATCCTATGGTAGAATAATCAAGGACAAAAGAGGACACACATGAGACAGAGGAAAGGGGGCAAACTAGTTCTTATATTAGGAACCCACACCTCTGATGATTAGCCCATTTTCAGAACACCACTAATCCAGTCACCTCATGACTTAATCTCTTCTTAAGGTCCCAGTTTTCAATACTGTTGCACTGGGGATCAAGTTTGCAATGTATGAACTCTGGAGGACACATTCAAACCATAGCACTATGGAAGTTCAGCCTCAGGAATAGAGGTAAAGTAGAGAGATATGCTTAAATAAATAACAGCTTTTATAAGAGGTAAGTAGGAATCTTCCAGGTCTGCGTGTACAATATCAGCAACATTTTGGCTTGACCATGAGTTAACAATTCTACTGGAGACATGCTTCAGTTTTTCTAGTAAAGTATAAAATTGGTCCAGAATTAGGGATAGTTGTCCTCTGCAAGTGTTGGCCTGTGGAGAGTCAGAAGAAAGCAGGTGTCAAGAAGCAAATTGCTAGGTCCCTACTCAAATCTGTTGGAGATTTTCTGACAATCCTTCTAGGTGCTGTAATTCAGTCTTCTATAATCATTTTTATTTATTTTACCATTTGATGATATTTTTCTCTGATGAAGGCATAGAAAGAACATTTTAAATTGAATATTTTTCCGCATTATATCTATCAGTTTTTAATAGCAGTTAGAAATGCCTATGTTTTCCTTGATGATGTATTGGAGAGAAAATTTCCCATGATAGCAGAAGATTATTACAGTTTTTGAGGCCAACTAGGACATTTTTTCATATGTGCAAAATAAAATTACCATATTGTTTGGAGAAAAGTATAATGAACATATTTTACTCAATTGTAGAATATACCAGACCTAAAGTAGATGAGGAGACTTATAGAGTGACATTCATCAGTACATTGTTATGGAATGTTTTGTGTCAATGATGGTTGTGGTGATGATGATGATGTTAATTTGTTACCAGGGACGGAACCCTGGGGTATTTAAACATTGAGTCACATCCCAGCCCATTTTTAATTTTTTTTTTTTTATTTAGAGACAGGGCCTTGCTAAGTTGCTTAAGACCTTGCTAAGTTGCTGAGGCTGACTTTGAATTTACCATCCCCCTGCCTTAGCTACCCAAGCTGCTGGGATCATAGGCCTAAGCACCTAGCTAAATGGTGTTATTATTTTCTTGTTTTAATTTTATAATACATTTTAAAATATAAAATATAATAAAAATATAATAAAATATAAGTAACATTGTATAATTTATCTTTTATGTATGCATTTCAGTTTTTTAGCATGTTAATGAAGTCTACAACCATCACTGTGTTCTAATGTAGAATGTTTTCATCACCTAAATAAAGCCCTATCCCCATGAGCAGTCCCACCCTAATATCTTCCTTCTCACAGTCTCCACCAGACTCTAAGCTTGCTTTCTGTATATATTTCTCTGTTGTGGACCCATCCTATAAATAAAATAATATAATGTATGGTGTCTGGTTTCTTTCACTTAGCATGTTTCAGGTTTGTTCATGATTTGACATATCTTAGTTCTTCATTCCATTTTATCAAAGAATAATACTCTATCATATGGGCATCCCTCATTCTGCTTGTTCATTCCTCACTGGATGCACATGTGGGTGCTTCTAATCTTTTGGCTCTTAAAAGTACAATTACTCTGGTCATACATATGCAAACTTTTGTGTGTATGTTTTTTGAATTCTGGTATCCACCCAGCAGTGAAATTGCTGGGCTATGAGGTAATCCTATGCTTCATGATTTGAAGAACCCATAAACTGTTTGCCTAAAAGTTTGTATATTGTACAGTTCCACCAGCAATTGATGAGGGTTCCAATGCTGTCACATTCTTGTCAACCATTATACTTATCTGCCTTGTTGGTTATAGACTTTCTGATAGATGTGAAATGTTTTCTCACTATGGTTATGATTTTAATTTCCTTAATAAATGATGAATGATGACTAAGATATTTTCAGGGGCTTATTGGTCATTTGTATATCTCAAATAGAAGAATGTTTATTGGAATCCTCTCACATATTTCCAACTGGGCCATTTGTCCTTTTCATTGTTAAATTGTTAAAGTTCTTTAAAAATTAATTAAAATTTTTTAAATTAGTTATACATGACCATAGGATGCATTTATGCACTTTGGAATATCATACATAGATGTATACTAACCACAAATACTTCCCTGCTGTTACTAGTATCCAGCAAAACTACTACTAATCGAAACTACTTTTCATTATAGTGTGTTATTATAGAATTACTATAGGCATTTTTTTTAAAGGAAAGTAACATGTAACTTCCACTAAGCATATAACTGAAAATTTATATGAAGATGAATTTTATTTCTCTCTTTTTCATTTATAAAGATTAAATACATTATTTATGAATGGTTCCTTTGCTTTTAGAATTATGTTTTTGGACTATAATATCTTTATTTGCTCCTTTTAGATATACATGACAGTAGGGTACATTTTGCTATATTACACATACCTGAAGTATAAGTTAGGTGGATACTGTTCTTTGAAATACTTTTGTTTTACGTTTTTATGGTGTCCAACTTTTTTCTATGGTGATCTCTGGTTTGGGTATTTTCTCTGAGAAAACATCATTAAAATTTAGGTCACAAGGATTCAGTCTTTTTCAAAAGTTATTTTTATGTTCTAAGAGCATTTTGTAATTCATTTATTGTGGATAGTGTGATTTTTAAAAAGTCAAAATTAATTTTTATTTTATTTTCTTATTTTTTTCAATACTGATGATTGAACCCAGGGCTTTATGGTGCTAGGCCTGTGTTTTACCAAGGAGCTGCATTTCCCAGCCCAAATTATATCTTTTACGTGTAATTATTATTCTAGTACCATTTGTTCAAAAGAATATTTTCCCCACTGAATTGGCATGAAATCCCTATAACAATTCAATTGATCAGAGGTGTGTGTTTATTTCTGGATTGTCAATTCTATTCTCTGGACCTGCATGTCTATACTTGAGACAAAAATCACACCATCTAACTTGGTAATAAGTGTTCAAATTGCAAAATGTGAGCCCTCCAATTTTGTTCTTCCCTTTCAACATTTTTTTTGTTTGATATTCTGAATCCTTGCATTTTCATAAGGATTTTATTATCAGCCTGGGTTATGGTTTTGGTAGTAGGTGTCCCTGAAATTTCATGTTTGAGATAATGTAATAACATTTGGAAGTGAAATGATTGGGTTATGAGAGCCTCCATTAAGAGAATTAATCCCCTGAGTGGCAAGTGAAGGCAGGTAGGTTTGGCTAGAGGAGGTGGGTTTTGGGGGTGTTCCTTTGTGTATGTATTTTGTATTTTTGAGTGGAATATCTCTGCTTCTGGATCTTCATGTTTTGAGCTGCTCCTCTCCATCTCATTGTTGCATTATGATGTTCAGCCTCACCTCAAGCCCTGAGGAATGGAGCTGGCTGTCTATGGACTGAGACCTCTAAAGCTGTGAGCACCAAATACTTTTTCTCCTTTGAAATTGTTCTTGTGAGGTCTTTTAATCACAGTAGTAACAAAGCTGAATACAACAGCCTATCAATGCCCACAAAATACAGGGCTGGGAGTTGGAGAGGGATGACACTGAATTTGCAGATTCATCTGGGTAGTACTGATATTTTCACAGATTGAGTCACTTGATTAATGAAATTGGATGTCTTTCCGTTTATGGGGATCTTCTTGAATTCAAAATTATTTTTTTTTATTTTAAGTGAAATGTATTGCTTTTGATTTTTTAGTTTATTCTTATTTATTTCATTTTATTGTTTATGCTATTTCAAAAGTATTTTTGATTGCTCAGTTCAAGTGTGTAGAAATGTAACTGAGTTTTTTGTCTGATACGCTATTCTACCACCTTGCTTCACTTTTGACTTAGTTCCAGCAGTTATCTTGGTAGATTTCTTGTGGAATTTTCTATACATAAAATTATGCATTTTATAAGTATGATAGTGTTACTTCTTGTTTTCCAATATTAATTTATTATACTTTTTTTTCATGATTGCCTTAGCCTGACCTGTAGTATTGTGTTGAATAAAAGTGCAGGGAGTGAACATCTTGTCTTGTTTGTTAGGAGGAAAGGCTTTCAGTTTTCCATCATTAAGTGTGATCTCAGTGTGTTTTTCTTTAAATGTTACTATTTTTTTTCACATAAAATATATTAAGAATTTGCTCTGCAGAGGACTGGAGAAGATTACACAAACAATGGAAAATACTCAGAAAATGCAAAGTTACTAAAACAGTTCCTTGTGCGTTCAGAGACTGGGTCTTACCAATTACACATTTTAAAGCACATAACTCACATAAGGATATTTATATATGATATTTATTAACATGTCAGTTATTCCTGTGATACCAACATCGTTGACAACTGACATAATTTAGAGCTGAAAATAAAAGGAAAAACCTGGCTAAAATGACTTTAATTCTGTCTTATATATATCAGGTGTGATCATACAATAATAACTATTTTTTTTCTCTTCCTATTAGAATTCTCAAAAGAAAATGGCAGAAGGAAATTATTCTATCGTAACTGAGTTCATCCTGGCTGGATTAACAGACAAACCAGAGCTCCAGCTGCCCCTCCTTCTCTTCTTTGTAGGAATCTATGTGTTCACAGTGGTGGGGAACCTGGGCATGATCACACTGATTGGGCTCAGCTCTCACCTGCACACCCCCATGTACTATCTCCTCAGCAATCTCTCCTTCATTGATCTCTGTCAATCCACTGTGATTGTCCCCAAAATGCTGGTCAACTTTGGAATGGAGAAAAACATCATCTCCTACCCCGAATGCATGACTCAACTCTACTTTTTCATTGTTTTTGCAATTGCAGAGTGTCACATGTTGTCTGCAATGGCATATGACCGCTATGTTGCCATCCGTAACCCCTTGCTTTACAATGTTACCATGTCTAATCAAGTCTGTTCCTGGATGGTAGTTGGGGTGTATAGCATGGGCTTGATTTGTGCCACAGTTCACACAACCTGCATGCTAAGAGTGTTTTTCTGTAAGGATGATATGATAAACCATTACTTCTGTGATCTTTTTCCTCTACTAGAGCTCTCCTGCTCCAGTACATTTGTAAATGAGGTGGTAGGTCTGTCCTCAAGTGCATTTAATATCTTTTTCCCAACCATGACAATCCTTAGCTCCTACGTCTTCATCATAGCCAGCATCCTGCACATTCGCTCTACTGAGGGCAGGTACAAAGCCTTCAGCACCTGCAGCTCCCACGTCTCAGCTGTCGCTCTCTTCTTTGGTTCTCTAGCATTCATGTACCTGCAGCCATCATCAGTCAGCTCCATGGACCAAGGGAAAGTGTCCTCTGTGTTTTACACTATTATTGTGCCCATGCTAAACCCTCTGATCTACAGCCTGAGGAATAAGGATGTCAAAGTGGCCCTAAGTAAACTCCTTGGAAATAAAAGTTTCTGAAACAGTATTATTGTTTAGCAAAAATTTATAATTTTGTACAGATTTAGTAAGGAAGCAGTTCTGTAACAATGGATGTCCAGAAGGCATGAGATTGTTTGCTTGCACTTGATTATGTAGAAGAAAGGTGCCAAGGACAGGACTGGAATCACAGCATCAGACACATTGAAGACAGCTCCCCACTGGGAAACCCCAGAATCCATCTACCCTGAATAACCTGTAGAACCTCCAAATATTTGAAAAAGTTCTTCAAATTCCTCCAAATGTAAAATATTGCTCATATTTTATGTGTTTGTAACATGAGTCTTTTTGGGCACAATTCATTTATATTAAATCAGGAAATAAATACATATGATCATTATTCTTTGTTATTATCAATAGTTTATGTACCCGTCCTTCTTAATTAAGTGTCTTGGAAAGCATTTATGAATTTGTGATCTAAAGTAAGTGGCTTTAGGGCTGGGGTTGTGGCTCAGAGGTAGAGTATGTGCATTCCATATGTGGAGCCCTGGGTTTGATCCTCAGCACCACATAAAAATAAATAAGTAAAAGGTATTGTGTCCAACCACAAATAAATATAAATAAATAAATAAATAGCTTTAACAATTTGGAATATACAAGATATAACCTCTAATTTTTACAAAGTGTATAGAACTCTATTAAGGAGTACTGAGTAACATAAAGAGTAATGAGATTATGTCTATTAAGGAAATTATAATAGTGACACGAGTCTTGGATATCAGAAACAGATTCCACTGGTTTTGAAGACTGAACACTTGGGAAATGCCAAGGCAAGTGTAGAAAAGTACGTTATATTTGAGAAAGGAGATAACAATAGACTTTTCCAAATAGAATGGGTCCCAAAGCTGGGTGTCCATAGTAGTGGACATGACTTGCTCCTTAATAGACATCAGAACCCCCACCTTCTCTTTTTTTGGTGGGTGGTAGCAGGGATTGAACTCAGGGCACTCAACCACTGAGCCACATGCCCAGCTCTAGATTGTATTTTATTTAGAGACAGAGTCTCACTGAGTTGCTTACCACCTCACTTTTGCTGAGGCTGGCTTTGAACTCATGATCCTTTTGCCTCACCCTCCCAAGCAGGCCACCTGAGCTGCTGGGATTACAGGTGTGTGCCCAGCCCCACCTTCACTTTTTTCTCTGCATCCCAGCCTAAGGACAGGAAGGAGAAAGTGCACAGGGGTAATCTTTAGAAACCCATAGAACTGGGAAGTGTAATCCCAGAGGTTGGCTGTTTGCAACCCATTGTCCTCTCTGTTTGATAACCAGTGATAATGAGTCACCACCCTCTTTCAACTCCCTTTATTCTTCGTCTACACTAACTACTAAACATTCACCCCCTTCCTCAGTTTGTTGATGAATATGATGTATCCTATCCCTTCAGGCCAAATGGGGCTGCTTTTTGGCAAAAGAAAACAAGTAGGAATTCTCTACATTGGGCTTCTTTAACCACTTGTTCCCAGCATCCTCGCTTATCTATACCCTTACATCTCCCATCAAGCAATTTGGGCCCCTAAATTCTTTTAGGGTATTTGGATGTTGACTAATTCTGACTACTCAATGCTGAAAAGGGGTGACATCTAAAGGAAGGAAATCCAAAGTTCATATTCTCCATCAGGAGGGGCATGTAGAGTTAAGGGTAGTTAGCATCAGGATAGTCCAGATGTCCATGTGGTATTGCATGTGTGACTGAATGAAGGGTACACAAGGCAGGAGTTTGGTAAGAAAATAATCAATAAGACAGCAAAACATACTTTTTAGAAACAATTAGCTTGAAACAGTTAGTGTTATTGGCTGGTCTCTGGAAACCATGAGGATGGTAACTCATTTATGCTCAGGTGGGATCCATATGCCACTGATTTGTGAGTGGAGGCCAGTTAAGGCTTTAGAAACATTAGCAGAGATGTTAGCAACATATACACAACATTTGGTTTTTATAATGCTACAAATTTCCCTATAAGATTAATTAGGCTACTTAATGCCATCTGATTTTTTAAAAATACCTTTCTATTGGCATTACCTCTGTGTTGAGCAGGGATCCCTTTATTTCTGTCACTGAGGGTTACATAATCATTCTAGCAAACACAGACTCACTCTTCCTATAGAGGAAATTATGAATATTTGTAGGTCTTAAATTGAATCAAAAAGCAAACAAAGCAACAAAAACAACAAAAATCCTCTGACTCTGATAGTCTTTTGAGAGTTATCAGGCACTCCTGTCTAGAACCCTTTTTCATACCCTCCAGTTTTACTTACTTTTCATGTGGCTGACACAAACGTACATCTAAAGTTACATTAAAAGAATTATTGTCTTTCCTTTTAAAATGTCCATGTATGGTTGTGCTTTGGTTATAATTCTCCTGTCAGTTGATTAAGACCAAGTTGTTCAAATTGATCTTGTTCCTATACACTATTAAAATCAGCTGACATTCATCAAAATGTTACTCTTGGAAAGTTAGGAGCAGCTTATTAGGTTCTCTAGTGCCATATGCAAGGATAGGTCAAGGTCTTCCTGACCACATGTGGCTTCCCTTGGAAGAACCAAGGACATTTTCTTTCTTTCCAGCATGTTCTCTGGTGGGCTTTTTGTTATCCATGGTCCCATTGATCCCCCTGTTTGGGAGGTCATGTGGCCCGAATGCACAGCCCTTAGAGAGGCCCTCTTGTTCCATGGGTTTGAGCAAATCTCAGAGAGGAAGAGCCAAGTATTGGCTATTTTCTTTCTTGGCCCTTTTATTTTCCTAGCTTTAGTCACCAAGTTTCAGTTTTAAACATCTAACAAGCCAGCTGTACAATTCTTAAAGTAGATGTACTAGATTTTAATTTTAATATTTAAGATTTTATAACTACTTACCATTGCCTTTTTAAAATATTTTTATTTTAATTTGTTATATATGACAGCAGAATGCATTATAATTCATATTATAAATATAGAGCACATTTTTTATATACAAAGTATATTACCATCATTCGTGTCTTCATGCATGTACTTAGGGAAATGATTCCCTCATTCCACCATCTTTTTTACACTCCTTGCCCTCTCCTTTCTCCTCCCTCCCTGTTGCCTTATCGAGAGTTCACCTAATCTTCACATGATTCCCCTCCCAACCACACTATGAATCAGTCTCCTTATATCAGAGAGAACATTCAGAATTTGTTTTTTGTGGGGATTGGCTAACTTCACTTAGCATTATATTCTCCAATTCCATCCATTTACCTGCAAATGTCATGATTTTATTATCTTTAATTGCTGGATAATATTCCTTTGTGCATAAATACCACATTTTCTTTATTCATTCATCTACTGACAGGCATCTAGGTTGATTTCACAGTTTAGCTATGGTGAATTGTGCTGCAATAAACATTGGTGTGACTGTGTCCCTGTAGTATGCTGTTTTTAAGTCCTTTGAGTATAGACCAAGGACTAGGATAGCTGGGCCATTTTAAGGGATAGGTGGTTCCATTCCAAGTTTTCTAAGGAATCTCCATACTGCTTTCCATACTTGGTGGACCAGTTTGCAGTCACACCAGAAATGTGTGAGTGTGCCTTTCTTCCCACATCCTTGCCAACACGTATTGTTGCTTGTATTCTTAATAGCTGCCATTCTGATTGAAGTGAGATGAATTTCATTAGAGTAGTTTTGGTTTGGATTTCTCTGATAGCTAGAGATGTTTATAATTTTTTATATATTTGCTGATTGATTGTATATCACCTCTAAGAAGTGTCTGTTCAGTTCCTTGGCCCACTTATTAATTGGGTTATTTATTATTTTGGTGTGTAGCTTTTTGAATTATTTATATACCCCAGATATTAGTGCTCTGTCTGATGTGTGCGTGGAAAAAATTTGTTCCCCATCTGCAGGCTCTCTATTTACTTCACTGACTATTTCTTTTGCTGAAAAGAAGCCTTTTAGTTTGAATGCATCCCACTTATTAATTCTTGATTTTAATTCTTGTGCTATAGAAGTCTTATTAAAGAAGTAGGGGCCTAATCCAATATAATGGATATTGGGGCCTATTTTATCTTGTATTTGATGCAGGGTCTCTGGTTTAATTCCTAGGTCCTTGATCCACATTGAGTTGAATTTTGGGCATAGTGAAAGATAGGGGTTAAATTTCATTTTATTTCATATGGATTTTCAGTGTTCCAGCACCATTTGTTGAAGAGGCTATTTTTTTCTCCAATGTTTTTGGTGCCTTTGTCTAATATGAGATAACTGTAATTATGTGGTTTATTCTTTGTATCCTGTATTCTGTACCATTGGTCTACCAGTCTATTTTGGTGCCAATACCATGCTGTTTTTGTTACTATTGCTCTGTAGTATAGTTTTTCTGGTATAGTGAGGCCACCTGCTTCACTCTTCTTGCTAAGGATTGCTCTGGCTATTCTGGGTCTCTTATTTTTTCAAAGGAATATCAAGACTGCTTTTTCTGTTTCTATGAAGAATGTCATTGACATTCTGATTCAAATTGCATTAAATCTGTATAGTGCTTTTGATAGGATGGCCATGTGGACAATATTAATTCTGCCTATCCAAGAACAAGAGTGATCTTTTCAACTTCTAAGATATTCTTTAATTTCTTTCTTTAGTGTTCTGTACTTTTCATTGCAGAGGTCTTTCACCTCTTTTGTTAGGTTGATTCCCAATTATTTTATTTTGAGACTATTTTAAATGGGGTAGTTTTCCTTTCAGAGGATTTGTCACCAATATACAGAAATGCCTTTGAGTTATGGGTGTTGATTTTGAATCCTGCTACTTTGCTAAATTAATTTACTGGTTCTAGAAGTTTTATGGTGGAGTTTTTGGGTCTTCTATGTCTAGAATCATATGGTTGGCAAATAGTGCTAATTTTACTTCTTCTTTTCCTATCTGTATCCCCTTAATTTTTTCATCTGTCTGAGTGCTCTGGCTAGTATTTCAAGAACAATGTTATGTAGAAGTAGTGAAAGAGGGAATCTTTGTCTTGTCCCAGCTTTTAGAGGGAATGCTTTCAATTTTTCTCCATTTAGAATGATGTTGGCCTGGGGCTTAGCATAGATAGCTTTTACAATGTTGAGATGTTCCTGTTATCTTTAGTTTTTCTGGTATTTTAAACATGAAGGGGTGCTGTGTTTTGTCAAATGCTTTTTCTGCATCTATTGAAATGATCATATGGTTCTTATCTTTAAACTTATCTCTAAGTTTATTGATGTAATGAATTGCATTTATTAATTTCTGTATGTTGAACCAAACTTGCATCCCTAAGATGAACCCCACTTGATCATGGTGCACTATCTTTTCGATTTGTCAGAAGTTTATTGAAAATTTTTGCATCTATGCTCATTAAAGATTGGTCTGTAGTTTTCTTTCTTGGATGTGTCTTTGACTGCTTTTGGAATCAGGGTGATATCAGATTCAAAGGATGAAAATCATGCTGGCAAGAATATGGGGGAAAAGGATCAGTTATACATTGTTAGTGAGATTTTAAATTAGTGCAACCATTGTGGAAATCAGTTTGGGGTTCATCAAAATAGTAGGATTGTGGTTTGTAATAGATGTCTCCCAAAAGCGTATGTGTAAGACAATGAAAGAAAGTTTAGAGATAAAATAATTAGGGTGTGAGAACCTTAAACAATTAGTGCATCAATAGGATTTAACTGATTGGTGATTGTAGGCAGGTAAGCTGTAACTAGAGGAGGTGGGTCATTGTGGGCATGCCTTTTAGGTGTATATTCTGCTTCCTGGTAATGTCCCAGCTGCTTTCCCCACCACACACTTCACCATGATGCTCTGCCTCACCTCAAGCCCCAATGAATGTAGCCTGTTGTCTATGGACTGAGACCTCTGAAACTGTCAGCCCCCAATAAACTTTTACTCTTCTAATTGTTCTTGTCATGTCTTTTGGTTACAGCAGTGAAAAAGCTGACTAAAACAACTAGTAATGTAATCACCATATGATTCAGCTATGCTACACCTCCTAATTTACTTAAAGTATTAAAGTTATTATACAATAGTGATATATGCATGATCATGTTTATAGCAGCACATTTCACAATAGTTAAATAATGGAACCAGATTAAAAGTCCATCCACTTATTAATGAATAAGGATAATGTATATATACACAAAAGAGCTTAACTCAGTCATAGAAATGAAATTATGTGATGTGCAGAAAAAAATGGAAAGAATTTGAGAAAATAATACTCATAATAATTCAATCTCAGAAAGTCAAGAATTATATTTTCTCTCATATGGGGAAGCTAGAGAGGAAAAAAAAAAAGCATGGGAGTGCATCTCATGAAAATAGTAAGGATATCAAAAGTATAAAGGAATGGGGCTATAGGGAGGAAGGAGACTAAGGAAAGTAAAAATGCTGAAAATTGTTGATTAAATTATATTGTTATGACATGTGCATGTGTAAATATGTAATAACAAATCTCATCATTATGTATAATTATAATATGCCAATTAAAATTATGGAAAAAATTAAATGTATAATGCATATATAAAATATAGATTTTAACATCTATTAAAATCTACAAGAAAGGTGTATGTCATGCAGGGCAGAATAGTCTATATACCATCTCTACAATGCTGTGTTCATTCCTCTTGTCTTGTATTCATTCTCACAGCCATCCTGAATGGCTTCCTAACTCCATTTTGTTTGTCCAATTTTATGCACATTTCAATGACAAAGATAACAGTTTAATTCTCATGCATTTGTCACCCCTCCAAATAATAATTAGGTGTACTTCTGGTTCATCACATCTACTGTAAAGATGTATCCACTGGGATTGTTTGCTATTAATGATTGTGTGTAGATTATACTTAAAGAAATATCCAAATTCTTTTTTTTTTTTTCATCTCTGGGGATCAAACCCAGGGCTTCATGCATTCTAGGTAATCCCTGTACCACTGAGCCACATCTCCAGCCTTGGAAATAGCCAAATTCTTGAGAATAAAAATTGTGTATTGTTTTGCATCTTATTTTTATTTCTAATGCTGGATCATTGTTGATGAGAAATATTTTTATGGGACTTTCAAATATGTTATTAAGTTTTTGCCCTTTAAAACAAATGGTAGAGAATCACAATTTCTGAAATACCTTTAAACATCCAAGTAAAGGTCCATATCTAACAAAAAGTTAAAGCATTCCAGTTAAATTTAATGAAGAAAATTGACAGCAATCATTGTCTTAAAATTATATAACATTTAATAAATAACATTAAATGTAATTTTATTCCCAATATCTTTACCATGGGAAGAGTGACTATAACATATATTTTAATTTTTATTCAAAATTTCAATTTTTCTTTACAAGGAAAATGTCCTCATCTCTTCTTTTTAATTTTGTTAATTGTTCCTCACTGATCGTTGTCCTTTTTTTTTTTTTTCCAGGGGTGGGGTACCAGGGATTGAACTCAGTGGCACTTGATCCCTGAGCCACATCCCCAGACCTATTTTGTATTTTATTTAGAGATGTGGTCTTATTGAATTGCTTAGAGCCTCGTTGTTGTTGAGGCTGACTTTAAATTCATTTTCCTACTGTATCAGCCTCCCAGATGCTAGGATTACAGGCATGCACCACCACACTCAGTGTGATCTTTGTTAATATAAAACATACTTTAGCATACAAATTTAATGAGGACAAATTTTTGTTAAGACTCAAAAAATTCCAAGAACTAGTGTTTTATGACTACAATGTACTAAATACAGATATAAAAGGTCAATAAAAAATTAAAAATTTTAACTCTTACAATAATTGGTTACTTCCCTACTTATATATATTTTTCTTTTCAAGAAATCTCTTTAAAAAATTCCTTCAGTGTGTGTCTGGAAATTTTTCTGAAATTTTAAATTTTGAAATGTCTTGGAATAAAATTTACTCATCCTTCTCTTTAATCCATACCAAAAATATATGTAGAAGAAAAGTTAGTCTTTTAACAAATGCTGCTGAATATCCACATGCAGAAGAAGAAAACTAGATCCCTATCTCTCAACCTGCACAAAATTTCAATTGAATTAAGAATGTGACCAGAAATAGTACAACTGCTAAAAGAAAACATAGGGTCAACATACCACCATATTGTTGGCACCGGCACTGACTTCATTAACAAGACACAAAGCTCAAGAAGAAAAAAGTAGAAAGAATAAGTAATTAGAATGGTATCAAATTAAAAAGCTACACAGCAAAGAAAATAATAAGGAGCATGAAAAGAGAGCTACAGAATGGGAGAAAATGTTTGCCAGCTACTCTTCTCACATTTAATGAATATTAAGAATATATAAAGAACACAAGATTTACACCCCCTCAAAAAAAAAAAAAAAAAAACCTTCACAAAGAAGCCAATCAGGAAATAGGTAAACAGACATTTCTCAAAGAAGAAACACAAATGGCCAATGCTTATATGGAAAGAATATTCAACATCCCTAGCAATCAAAGAAATGAAAATCAAAACAACACAAAGACTTTATTTTATTTGACAAATCTATGTTATGTGCATGTATAAATATACCACAGTGAGTTCAACTCTTATGCATATGCATAAAGTGCCAATATAAATAAATAAAGTAAATAAGCAAAATGAAGACCAGTAGAGTAGAAGGAAGGTACCAGAGGAGGGTAGAGGGAAAGAGAAGAAAGTAAAGGGAACCAAAGGAAAGAGAAGAGAAGGGGGCATCAGAAACTGAAATGGAGTAAATTAAACTCTATGCATGAATGATTATGTCAAAATAAATAACATACCAATAAAAGCAAAAAATAGCTATCTAAATAAATAAAATAAAAAAGAGCATTGATAGTATCTTGAAAATGTAAGTGGGGAAAGGGAAATTCTAATTGTCAGTTTTCCCCAGAGTTCATTCTTATGAGATGAGATTCCAGTGGGATGTCATTATCATCTTTTGTCCCCATTTTTACTCTTTTATGTAGCATTAAAAAAGTATCACATCAGCCCAACATTGTAGCAGCAAGTGCTTTGGGCATCAGCTTCAGCAGAGATCAAGATTAGTGATTCAAAGGACACCTTTGGTCTGTCACCTCCTTACGTGATCAAAGTCATTTTCCTCCAGTGCAACAGAGAAGAAAAACTATACAACATTGGCCTGTCTGAAAAGAAGGGCGGGTATGTCTGAATTCCAGACCATGACTTTTAAAATCTTAGAACATTCTGCTGCAGTCTTTCCCTAAGTGTTAATAGAGATGCAGGTGTCTGTTTATCTGTCTCTCCTTGTCCTCACTGTCAGAGCCACACTCCCTGGTGAGCACAGGTTCCCTAATCATATCCGTGTTCTTCACAGTATGAAATCAAGGCAGATACTTATTTTGTTTGCTCATTTCAACCCAGACAATACAAGAGCTTTGTTCTTTCATTTTGAACCTGTATTAACTCATCTTTAAGCTTCTTGTAACCATTTTATTAATCATATTTATATTGAGATTTGCTATATACAAAGCACTGTGCCAGCCCTGTCATGAATTTACAATTAGGTGCAGATGAAAAACTCGTAAATTAGTGATAGATAATCCACAAGTAGTACATGCTACATCAAGGCAAAAGTAACATGCTCATGGACACACAGAATTTGGTCTTATTAACTGTGATGTCACTATTATAGAAAGGCCTTAACTATTAAATAGGATTACACAAAATAATGTGATAGAAGTAAAGAGAAACAAAAGAAATTCTGCCTTAAATCTGAGGGCATACATAGTTCCTTTCATGTAATAGGCCTGTCATGTGATTTATATTGGAAAATAGAAGAAGGATATTTTTGTTTGTTCTAATACATTAGCCTTCATAGACACCCATTATGGTCTATAACGATGTTAGCTTATCCAGTAGCACTTGCCTAATCAAGGTGTTTACCACAGTAGCTAATCATCCTCCCTGTCCCCTTCTAGGCTTTGCTATTCTGAACAGGGGATATTCTTTATTCATCCCTGTATCCTGAACGCCCATAGTCAACATTTTGCTTATCAATGTTAATTTTTTTTTTTTTTTGGTACTGGGAATTGAACTCGAGGGCATTTAACCACTGAGCCACATCCCTAGCCCTATTGCGTATTTTATTTACAGACAGGGTCTCACAGAGTTGCCTGATAACCTCACTGTTGCTGACGATAGCTTTAAACTTGCTATCTACTGCCTCAGCCTACCAAGCTGCTGGGATTACAGGTGTGCTCCACAGTGCCATGATAATTTTCATTTAATATAAGTCTACATTTACCCCTTAACAGTATCTTCTTGAAGCATTATCCCAATTATAAATCTTTATTACTAGTATCTATAATGTCATAATAATTTATTGATGGCATCATCCAAGATTTTGTTAGAATGCTTTCTCAAGACAAAATTAAAGTCCTATGGAAAAATAATTCAATATTTCTGACTTATGTTTAGTCAAATATTTTTCCTGATTTCACATACCTATGAAATATTATTCTCTATTTTCACCTGCACCACAGAACTGTTCAATGTCCATAAGACCCTAAGATATTTGTAGTAAAGTCTAATACTTTACTAAATTCAGGATAACCCAGGAGTATCCAATCATTTTACTTTAATAATATAGTAAGAACCCAATGGAATGTAAATTTTTGGAATACTTTATCAATCTTATGATAGTTATGAGTAACACTGTTTCTTTTATAAGAATTTAAAAAAATTTTCCCCCAATGTTATACAACTTGGATGAACATGGATGACACTACCCTAAATAAAATAAGCCAATCACAAAAGGACAAACACTCCAAGATATCCTTTAAGGTATTTATAACAGTAAAACTCATATAAACAGAGAATATAAGGGGAGAGGAAGTAGGGAAAGGAAGGACAGCAGAATAAAATAGACATTATTATTTCTATGTATATATATGTGGCTGCATGACCAATGTGATTATGCAACCTGTACACTCAGAAAAATGAGAAATTATATCTCATCTGATTCAAATGTATGAAATGTCAAGGTCATTGTACTGTCATGTGTAACTAATTAAAGCAAATAAAAAAAATTTAAAAAAGTAAATAAACAAAATAAATGTATTATGTACAAATGAAAAATAAATATTAAAAAAAGAAACAGAATATGATAATGATAACCAGGGACTAGGAGGTGGGAGAAAGAGTCAGTAGTTGTTCAATAGTTATTACTAATCATGGGCTATGTTAGATGTACAAGTCCTGAAAATGTTCAGTTCAGTGTGATGCCTGACATTAACAATATGCTATTGTACTTCAAAATTGAGAGGAGATCTCATATTCAATATGCCACAAACAGCAATAACATCAAAGACAAAGAACAAAGGGAAACATGTAAATATTTGGAGGAGATAAATATGTCAATACCTTGATTGAAGTAGTGGTATCACTAGTGTTTGCCTAGGACTAAACTAAACATGTTGTATATAATAAATATGTATAGTTTTTGTATATCAATTTTATCTCAATGAAAAAGTTAAGCAAGCGAACAAATCAAACTTTTTAACCCCTTAAACTGTTTTGGTATTTGGCTTCTGATTCATTCATCTTGAAGATGCATCATACAAATGGAGGCTAAGTTTACTCTTGCAGGGTAGATTGATAGAAAATCTCCAGGAAGTTTTAAGACATTGAAGCACAGAGGTACTGTTAGCAAATTAGAACAGGAAGCAGTAGCAATGAAGAGCATGTGTCAGAGTCAGACTTCAGAGGGAGCTGGTCACAGGGAATGGGTCAGAGTCCCACACATTTTGGCAGAATTGCAATGAATGAGCAAGAGATAATGGAGCCTCTATGATGGGAATTGGTATTTCGTGGGACAGCTCTGTGAGAGGCCAAGGACACACAAAAAGTAATCAGCTAGAAAATTGTAAAGAGTAGGAACTATGGGAGAATATGTTTCTTTGTTTGTTTTGTGTTTCTGTAGCAAAGTACTCACTGGATTATGTATAATGAACAGAAATTTATGTCTTACTATACTAGAGGGCAGGAAGTTTAAGGTCAAAGGGTGCATCTGATGAGGGCCTTCTTGCTGCATCCTATGGTAGAATGATCAAGGATAAAAGAGGACACACATGAGACAGAGGAAAGGGGCAAACTAGTTCTTATATTAAGAACCCACACCTCTGATGATTAGCCTATTCTCAGAACACCACTAATCCAGTCACCTCATGACTTAATCTCTTCTTAAGGTCCCAGTTCTCAGTACTGTGGCACTGGGGATCAAATTTGCAATGTATAAACTCTGGAGAACATATTCAAACCATAGCACTATGGAAGTTCAGCTTCAGGAATAGAGGTAAAGTAGAGAGATATGCTTAAATAAATAACAGCTTTTATAAGAGGTAAGTAGGAATCTCCCAGGTCTGAGTGTACAATATCAGCAACATTTTGGCTTGACCATGAGTTAACAATTCTACTGGAGACAGTTTTTCTAGTAAAGTATAAAATTGGCCCAGAATTAGGGATAGTTGTCCTCTGCAAGTGTTGGCCTGTGGAGAGTCAGAAGAAAGCAGGTGCTAAGAAGCAAATTGCTAGGTCACTACTTAAATCTATTGGAGATTTTCTGACAATCCTTCTAGGTGCTGTGATTCAGTCTTCTATAATTATTTTTATTTATTTTACCATTTGATGATATTTTTCTCTGATGAAGACATAGAAGGAACATTTTAAATTGAGTATGTGTCTGCATTATATCTATCAGTTTTTAATAGCAGTTTGAAATGCTTACATTTTCCTTGATGATGTATTGAAGAAAAAATTTCCCATGATAGCAAAGGATTGTTACCATTTTTTGAGGCCAACTAGAACATTTTTTCATATGTGGAAAAATTACCATATTGTTTTGGAGAAAAGTATAATGAAGAGATTTTACACAAGTACAGAATATACCAGACCTAAACTAGATGAGGAGACTTATAGGGTGATGTTCATCAGGACATTGTGATGGAATGTTTTGTGTCCATGATAGTGGTGGTGATGATGATGATGTTAATTTGTTACCAGGGACAGAACCCTGTGGTGTTTAAACATTGAGTCACATCCCCAGCCCATTTTTAATTTTTTCTTTTATTTAGAGACTGGGTCTTGCTAAGTTGCTTAAGACCTTGCTAAGTTGCTGAGGCTGACTTTGAATTTGCCATCCCCCTGCCTTAGGCGCCCAAGCTGCTGGGATCACAGGTCTAAGCACCTGGTTAAATGGTGTTATTATTTTCTTGTTTTAATTTTATAATACATTTTTAAAATATAAGTAACAATGTATAATTTATTTTTTATGTATGCATTTCAGTTTTTTAGCATATTTTTGAAGTCTACAACCATCACTGTGTTCTAATGTAGAATATTTCCATCACCACCCAAAATAAAGCCCTATCCCCATGAGCAGTCCCACCCTAATATCTCCCTTCCCACAGTCTCCACCAGACTCTAAATTTGTTTTCTGTGTGTATTTCTCTCTTGTGGACCCATCCTATAAATAGATTAATACAATGTATGGTGTCTGGTTTCTTTCACTTAGCATGTTTCAGGTTCATTCATGATTTGACATATCTTAGTTCTTCATTCCTTTTTATTGCAGAATAATACGCTATCATATGCTCATGCTACATTCTGCTTGTTCATTCCTCACTGGATGCAGATGTGGGTCCTTCTAATCTTTTGGCTCTTAAAAGTACAATTACTCTGGTCATACACATGCAAACTTTTGTGTGTATGTTTATTGAATTCTGGTATCCACCCAGCCGTGAAATTGCTGGGCTATGAGGTAATCCTATGCTTCATAATTTGAAGAACTGATAAACTGTTTGTCTAAAAGTTTGTATATTGTACAGTCCCACCAGCGATTGATGAGGGTTCCAATGCTGTTACATTCTTGTCAACCCTTATATTTATCTATCTTGTTGGTTATAGACTTTCTGATAGATGTGAAATGTTTTCTCACTATAGGTATGATTTTAATTTCTTTAATAAATGATGAATGATGACTAACATATTTTCAGGGGCTTATTGGTAATTTATATATCTCAAACAGAAGATTGTTTATTGGAATCCTCTCACATATTTCCAACTGGGCCATTTGTCCTTTTCATTGTTAAATTGTTAGAGTTCCTTAAAAAATTTTTTAAAATTTGTTTTAATTAGTTATACATGACCGTAGGATGCATTTATACACTTTGGAATATCATACATAGATGTATACTGACCACAAATACTTCCCTGCTATTACTAGTATCCAGCAAAACTACTATTAATTGAAACTACTTTCCATTATAGTGTGTTATTTTAGAATTACTATGGATATTTTTTTTCAAGGAAAGTAACGTGACTTTCATTAAGCATATAACTGAAAATTTATATGAAGATGAAGTTTATTTCTCACTTTTTCATCTATAAAGATTAAATACATTATTTTATGAATGGTTCCTTTGCTTTTAGAATTATGTTTTTGGACTATATTTCTTTATTTGCTCCTTTTAGATATACGTGACAGTAGTGTATGTTTTGCTATATTACACATACCTGAAGTATAAGTTAGGTGGATACTGTTCTTTGAAATACTTTTGTTTTACATTTTTATGGTGTCCAACTTACTATTTTTTTTAAAGAGAGAGAGAGAGAGATTGAGAGAGAGAGAGAGAGAGAATTTTAATATTTATTTTTTAATTATCAGCAGACACAACATCTTTGTTTGTACATGGTGCTGAGGATTGAACCCGGGTTGCATGCATGCCAGGGGAGTGCGCTACCGCTTGAGCCACATCCCTAGCCCCAATACTGTTCTTTGAAATACTTTTGTTTTACATTTTTATGGTGTCTAACTTACTATTTTTTTCTATGGTGGTCTCTGGTTTGGGAGATGATGGTTTCTCTGAGAAAACATCATTAAAATTTAGGTCACAAGGATTCAGTCTTTTTCAAAAATTAATTTTTATGTTCTAGGAGCATTTTGTAGTTCATTTATTGTGGATAGTGTGAATTTTAAAAATTCCAAATTAATTTTTATTTTATTTACTTATTTTTTGCAATACTGATGATTGAACCCAGGGCTTTATGGTGCTAAGCCTGTGTTTTACCAAGGAGCTGCATTCCCCAGCCCAAATTATATCTTTTACGTGTAATTATTATTCTAGTACCATTTACTCAAAAGAATACAAAAGAATATTTTCCCCACTGAATTGGCATGAAATCACTATAACAACTCAATTGATCAGAGATGTGTGTTTATTTCTGGATTGTCAATTCTATTCCCTGGACCTGCATGTCTATACTTGAGACAAAAATCACACCATCTAACTTGGTAATAAGCGTTCAAATAGCAAAATGTGAGCCCTTCAACTTTGTTCTTCTCTTTTAACATTTTTTGTTTGATATTCTGAATCCTTGCATTTTCGTAAGGATTTTATTATCAGCCTGGGTTATGGTTTAGATAGTAGGTGTCCCTGAAAGCTCATGTGTGAGATAATGCAATAACATTTGGAAGTGAAATGATTGGGTTATGAGAGCCTCCATTAAGAGAATTAATCCCCTGAGTGGCAAGTGAAGGCAGGTAGGTGTGGCTAGAGGAGGTGGGTTTTGGGGGTGTGCCTTTCTGTATATATTTTATATTTTTGAGTGCAGTCTCTGTGCTTCTGGATCTTCATGTCTTGAGCTGCTTCTCTCCATCACACTCATGCATTATGATGTTCAGCCTCACCTCAATCCCTGAGGAATGGAGCTGGCTGTCTATGGACTGTGACCTCTAAAGCTGTGAGCCCCCAGATACTTTTCCTTCTCTGAAACTGTTCTTGTCAGGTCTTTTAATCACAGTAGAAACAAAGCTGAATACAACAGTTTATCAATGCCCATTAAAAAACAGGGCTGTGCATGACACTGAATTTGCAGATCCATCTGGGTAGTACTGATGTTTTCACAAGTTGAGTCACTTGATTAATAAAATTGGATGTTTTCCCATTTATGGAGATATTTTTAAATTCAAAATTATCTTTTCATTTTAAGTGAAATGTATTGCTTTGGATTTTTTAGTTTATTATTATTTTTTTATTTTATTGTTCTTGCTATTTCAAAAGGATTTTTGATTGCTCAGTTCAAGTGTGTAGAAATATAACTGAGTTATTTGGCTGATAGGCTATTCTACTACCTGGCTTCACTTTTTATTTAGTTCCAGCAGTTATCTTGGTAGATTTCTTATGGAATTTTCTATACATAAAATTATGCATTTTATAAGTATGATAGTGTTATTTCTTGTTTTCCAATATTAATTTATTATACTTTTTTTTTTTCATGATCGCCCTAGCCTGACCTGTAGTATGTTGTTGAATAAAAGTTCAGGGAAGGGCAATGATGCTTTGTTCATTAGAAAGAAAGGCTTCAGTTTTCCATCATTACGTGTGATCTCAGTGTGTTTTTCTTTAAATGTTATTGTTATTTTTCACATAAAAAAAAACAACTAAGAATTTGCTCTGCAGAGGACTGGAGAGTATTACACAAAGAATGGAAAATACTCAGATAATGCAAAGTTACCAAAATAGTTCCTTGTGTGTTCAGAGACTGGGTCCTACCAATTACACATTTTAAAGCACATAAAACACATAGTTATATATGATATTTATTGACATGTCACATATTCATGTGTTACCAACATCTTTGACAGCTGACATAATTGAGGGTTGAAAAGCAAAGGAAATACCTGGCTAAAAACCATTGAATTCTCTCTTATACACATCACTGTGTGATCAGACAGTAAATAACTATTATTTTTTTTTCTATTCCTATTTAGAACTCTCAGAAGAAAATGGCAGAAGGAAATTATTCTGTAGTAACTGAGTTCATCCTGGCTGGATTAACAGACAAACCAGAGCTCCAGCTGCCCCTCTTCCTCCTCTTTCTAGGAGTCTATGTGCTCACAGTGGTGGGGAACCTGGGCATGATCACACTGATTGGGCTCAGCTCTCACCTGCACACCCCCATGTATTATCTCCTCAGCAATCTCTCCTTCATTGATCTCTCTCAATCCACTGTGATTGTCCCCAAAATGCTGGTCAATTTTGTGATGGAGAAAAACACCATCTCCTACCCTGAATGCATGTCTCAATTCTACTTTTTTATTTTTTTTGCAATTGCAGAGTGTCACATGTTGTCAGCAATGGCATATGACCGCTATGTTGCCATCTGTAACCCCTTGCTTTACAATATTACCATGTCTAATCAAGTCTGTTTATGGTTGGTATTTGGGGTATGTAGCATGAGCTTGATTGGTTCCATAGCTCTCACAGCATGCATGCTAAGAGTGCTTTTCTGTAAGGATAATATAATAAACCATTACTTTTGTGATTTTTTTCCTCTACTAGAGATCTCTTGCTCCAGTACATTTATAAATGTGGTAGTAGGTATGTCCTCAAGTGCATTTAATATCATTTTTCCCAGCCTGTCCATCCTTAGCTCCTACATCTTCANTTCTTTGGTTATAATTCTCCTGTCAGTTAATTAAGATCAAGTTGGTAAATTGATCTTGTTCCTATACACTATTAAAATCAGCTGACATTCATCAAAATGTTACTCTTGGAAAGTTAGGAGCAGCTTCTTAGGTTCTCAAGTGCCATATGCCAGGATAGGTCAAGGTCTTCCTGACCACATGTGGCTTCCCTTGGAAGCACCAAGGACATTTTCTTTCTTTCCAGCATGTTCACTGGTGGGCTTTTTGTTCTCCATGGTCCCATTGATCCCCCTGTTTGGTAGGTCATGTGTCCCAGAGTTGCACAGCCCTTAGAGAGGTTCTCTTGTTCCGTGGATTTGAGCAAATCTCAGAGGGGAAGAGTCAAATATTGGCTTTTTTCTTTCTTGGCCCTTTTCTTTTTCTAGTTTTAGTTTTAAATATCTAACAAGCCAGCTCTACAACTACTAAAGTAGAAGCACTGGATTTTAATTTTAATGTCTAAGATTTTATAACTATTACCATTGCCTTTTTAATTTTTTTTTGTATTCTAATTTGTTATATATGACAGCGGAATGCATTACGATTCATATTACACATATAGAGTGTTAGGTGCAGGACAGGCTGAGTAAGCTGTCTGCAGGGCATGCCAAACAAAGTTAGCTGCAGGATGACCTGGCCGATCAAACCCTCTGTCTGATTCTTTATCACCTGTTTGCTTCAAGCCCAAACGCCCAAGCCCCTGCCCAAGGCTGAACACGTAGCCCAACGCTCAAAGCCAAGCACTTAACCCCCTTGTGTGCCAACAAGGCAGCTTTCAAACCCAAAGACCCTGTTAGATTTAGGCAGCACAGCAGAAGGGCTATAAAAGCCTTCCCCAGCTGCCCCCTCCCACTTCTTTCCTTCTTTCTTTTCTCTTTGTTGCACTGCTGCAATAAAGATCTCTTGGTTGCTCCGAGTGTTGTGGTCACTTTTCTTTCATAGAGCATGTTTTTTTTCATATCTCTGTTTGAATACAAAGAATATTCCCACCATTCATGTCTTCATATATGTATTTAGGGAAATGATGTCTATCTCATTCCACCATCTTCTTTACATCCCTTGCCCTCTCCCTTCTCCTCCCTCCCCTTTGCCCTATCTAGATTTCATCTAATCTTCAGGATTCCTCTCACAACCACACTATGTATCAGCCTCCTTATTTCAGAGAGAACATTCAGCATTTGGTTTTTATGAAATTGGCTTACTTCACTTAGGATTACATTCTTCAACTCCATCTGTTTACCTTCAAATATCATGATATTATTCTCTTTAATTTCTGAATAATATTCCATTGCAGATAAATACCACATTTTCTTTATCCATTCATCTACTGACAGGCATCTAGGTTGGTTCCACAGTTTAGCTATTGTGAATTGTGCTGCAATAAACATTGGTGTGACTGTGTCCCTGTAGTATGCTGTTTTTAAGTCCTTTGGGTATAGACCAAGAGTGAGATAGCTGGGCCATTTTAAGGGATAGGTGGTTCCATTCCAAGTTTTCTAAGGAATCTCCATACTGCTTTCCATACTTGGTGGACCAGTTTGCAGTCACACCAGAAATGTGTGAGTGTGCCTTTCTTCCCACATCCTTGCCAACACTTATTGTTGCTTGTATTCTTAATAGCTGCCATTCTGATTGAAGTGAGATGAATTTCATTAGAGTAGTTTTGGTTTGGATTTCTCTAATAGCTAGAGATGTTTATAATTTTTTATATATTTGCTGATTGATTGTATATCACCTCTAAGAAGTGTGATATACAATCAATTGGGTTGTATATTAATTGGGTTATTTGTTATTTTGGTGTTTAGCATTTTGAGTTCTTTATATACCCCAGATATTAGTGCTCTGTCTGATGTGCGAGTGGAAAAAGTTTCCTACCAATCTGTACACTCTCTATTCACCTGATTGTTTCTTTTGCTGAAAAGAAGCCTTTTAGTTTGCATCCATCCCATTTATTAATTCTTGATTTTAATTCTTGTGCTATAGGAGTCTAACTAAAGAAGTAGAGGCCTAATCCAATATGATGGAGATCAGGGCCTACTTTTTCTTGTATTTGACGCAAGGTCTCTGGTTTAATTCCTAGGTCCTTGATCCACATTGAGTTGAATTTTGGGCATAGTGAGAGATACGGGTTAAATTTCATTTTGTTGCATATGGATTTTCAGTTCTCCAGCACCATTTGTTGAAGTGGCTATTTTTTCTCCAATGTACGTTTTTGGTGCTTTTGTCTAATATAAGATAACTGTAATTATGTGGGTTATTCTTTGTATCCTGTATTCTGTACCATTGTTCTACCAGTCTATTTTGTTGCCAATACCATGCTGTTTTTGTTACTATTGCTCTGTAGTATAGTTTAAGGTCTGGTATGGTGAGGCCACCTGCTTCACTCTTCTTGCTAAGGATTGCTTTGGCTATTCTGGGTCTCTTATTTTTTTCAAATGAATATCAAGACTGCTTTTTCTATTTATATGAAGAATGTCATTGGGATTCTGATTCGAATTACATTAAATCTGTATAGTGCTTTTGATAGGATGGCCATGTGGACAATATTAATTCTGCCTATCTAAGAACAATGGAGATATTTTCACCTTCTATGATATTCTTTAATTTCTTTCTTTAGTTCTGTAGTTTTCATTGCAGAGGTCTTTCACCTCTTTTGTTAGGTTGATTCGCAATTATTTTATTTTATTTTATTTTGAGACTATTGTAAATGGGGTAGTTTTCCTTTCAGAGGATTTGTCACTGATATAAAGACATGCCTTTGATTTATGGGTGTTGATTTTGTATCCTGCTACTTTGCTAAATTAATTTACTGGTTCTAGAAGTTTTCTGGTGGAGTTTTTTGGGTCTTCTATGTATATAATCATATTGTTGGCAAATAGTGCTAATTTGAATTCTTCTTTTCCTATATGTATCCCTTTAATTTTTTATCTATCTGAGTGCTCTGGCCAATGTTTCAAGAACAATGTTATATAGAACTGGTGAAAGAGGGAATCTCTTTCTTGTCCCAGCTTTTCAAGGAAATGCTTTCATTTTTTCTCTATTTAGAATGATGTTGGCCTGGGGCTTAGCATAGATAGGTTTTACAAGGTTGAGATATGTTCCTGTTATCCATAGTTTTTTGAGTGTTTTATTCATGAAAGGGTGCTGTTTTTTGTCAAATGTTTTTTTCTGCATCTATTTAAATGATCATATGGTTCTTATCTTTAAACTTATCTCTAAGTTTATTGATGTGATGAATTGAATTTATTGATTTCTGTATGTTGAACCAAACTTGCATCCCCGGGATGAACCCCACTTGGTCATGTTGCACTATCTTTTTGATGTGTTTTTGTATTTGATTTTCCAGAATTTTATTGTAGTTTTGCATCTATGTTCATTAGAGATTGGTCTGAAGTTTTTCTTTTTGATGTGTCTTTGACTGGTTTTGAAATCAGAGTGTTATTGGCCTTATAGAATGAGTTTGGAATTGCTTCCTCCTTTTCTACTTCCTAAAACAATTTGAAAAATATTGGTATTAGTTTTTCTTTAAAGGTCTTGTAGAACTTGGTTTTGTATTCATCTGGGATTTTCTTGGTTAGTAGGCTTCTGATGGTGTCTTTTATTTTGTCACTTGATATTAATCATTCTAAATTGTGTATATCATCCTGATTCAATTTGGACAAATCATATGACTCTAGAAACTTGTCAATGCCTTTGATATTTTCTATTTCCTTGAAGTACAAGTTTTTAAAATAATTTCTAATTATCTTCTGTTTGTTTTTCTGTTGTGTCTGTTGTGATATGTTTCTTTTTTCATCATGTATTTTAGTAAGTTCAGTTTTCTCTCTCCTTCTCTTCAAATCTTTTCATTTTGTCAATTTTTTCAATTGTTTCTTTTGTTTCAATATCATTGATTTCAGCTCTGATCTTAATTATATCCTGTCTTCTGCTGCTTTTGGTGTTGATTTGTTCTTATTTGTTGACTTTTTTTAATGAATTAACTCCATGCAATGAACTTTCCTCTTAGAACTGCCTTCCTAGTTTACCAGAGATTTCAATAAGTTGTGTCTGTGTTCTCATTCACCTCTAAAAATTTTTAAATCTTTTTCTTTATGTCTTCTGCAACTCCTTCTTTATTCAGTAGCATAATATGATTTAATTTTCAGGTGTTGCTTAGTTTTTATTTTTTTATTTTATCATTGATTTCCAATTTTATTCTATTATGATCTGATAAAATTCAGGGTAGTATCTCTAATTTTTTGTGTTTGCTAAGAGTAGTCTTGTGGCATAATATATGACCTATATTAGAGAAAAATCCATGTATTGCTGAGAAGAAAGTGTATTCTCTCATTGAAGGATAAAATATCCTATATATGTCAGTTATTCATTATATTATTGAAATCCAAATTTTTTTGTTCAGCTTTTGTTTGGATGATCTATCCAGTGGTGAACTAGATGTGTTATAATCACCCAGAATTATTGTATTGTGGTCTATTTGACTCTTGAACCTAAGAAGAATATGTTTGATGAACATAGATGCTCCATAGTTTGGGGCATAAAAATTTATTATTGTTATATCTTGTTGATGAATTGGTCCACTAAGCAGTATGAAAAATCCTTCTTTATACCTTTTGATTAACTTTGGCTTGAAGTCTACTTTATTTTATATGAGGATAGAAACCCCTGTTTGCTTCTGCAGTCCATGTTAATGGTGTGATTTTTCCCAGCCTTTTACCTTCAATCTGTGGATATCTTTTCCTATGAGATGAGTCTCTTGCAGACAGCATAATGTTCAGTGTTTGTTTGTTTGTTTTTTTTAATCCAATCTGCGACTCTTTGTCATTTGATTGGTGAGTTTAGGCCATTCACATTCAGGGTTATTATTGAGACATGATTTGTATTTCCAGGCATTTTTGTTTATTTTTGGTATTTAACTTGACTTGGTTTGTCTTTTGATTCATTTTTCCTTTAGTGTAATACCTCCCTTTGATGGTTTCCATTGTTGTTTTTCAATTTCTCTTCATGGAATATTTTGCTGAGGATGTTTTGAAGTGCAGGGTTTTCAGTTGTAAAATCTTTTAGCTTCTGTTTATCATGGAAGGTTTTAATCTCATCATCAAATCAGAAGCTTAATTTTGTTGGATATAAGATTCTTAGTTGGCATCCATTTTCCTTCAGAGCTTGATATATATTACTCCAAGACCTTCTAACTTTCAGGGTATGGTTTGTAAAATCTGCACATATTCCAATCAGTTTCCCATATATGTAATCTGATTCCTTTCTTCTATCACTTTTAATATTCTCTCCTTATTCTGTATTTTAGGCTTTTCCATTATAATGTTCCTTGGTGTGGATCTGTTATGATTTTTATACACTTGGCATCCTGTGATCCTCTTAAATTTGGTTTTCCAACTCATTCTTTATGTTTGGAAAAATTTCTGATATTATTTCATTGTATAGATCACTCGTTCCTTTGGTTTGGAACTCTATGTCTTCCTATATTCCATTAACTCTTAAATTTGATCTTTTAATGCTATGTCATATTTCTTGTATGTTCTGCTCATGGTTTCTTAACATTTTCATTGTGTGGTCTATATTCTTTTCTGGATTATATATTTTGTCTTCATTGTCTGAGGTCCTGTCTTCCAAGTGGTCTAATCTGTTGGTGATGCTTTCAACTGACCTTTTAACTTGGTTTATTGTTTCTTTCATTTTAAGGATTCCTTTTTTTTTTTAAATCTCTATCTCCCTATTGAAGAAATCTTTTGCTTCCTGTGTTTGTTTATGTTGCTCTTTGTCAAAATGATCCTTTGCACCTGTATTTGCTCTCTTATATTACCTTATTAATTAATAGAACATTTTAATTATGTACATTCTCAACTCCTTCTCTGTTATATCTTCTGCTGTGCTGGCCATGGAACCTAATGATGTGGCATCTTGATTAGTTTGGGACACTTTCTTCTCTTGTCTTTCTATATTGCTTGTGTGTCTTTCCTTCTAGCACTGTGGATACTAGGCATTGCCAATTTTACCCTATAGGCTTATTGTATACCTATAGGAATCCAATACCTCTTTTTTTTTTTTGAGATAGAGGACAGTGTTATTAGATCCCAATACAAATAGTATACACCCTAAAAACAAATGTTTGCTAATATAACATTTACGGTTTGTTCCCAATGTACAGAAATGGTGAATTCAATTATTATCTATGATATACTCAGTAGATTTGTAAAAGGGTTTACAGTTTCTGATGGTAGACAAAGAACTGGGGATGAGAAGTTGGATGATATGCTGAGGTGGTAGGAGGTGAGAATATACAGTTGTTATGCCTTAGGAAGTGTGGAAGAGAAATAAATCTAAAGAAGAAGATTAGTATCAGGAGAAAGGAGAGAAGTACCTTTGGGTAAACAAATAACTGTGAAGAAAACAACCATACATATATATCAAGAAAAATTTAAAAATTATTAAAATAACAGAAATTGATGAGAAAAAAATTTAAAAAAAATAAAAATAAAATAAACACAGTGTAATATACTATTCAGACATCCCAGACCTCAAAATCCTAGTTCATGCAAAGTACTTTGTTTCACATATGCTAAAGATGTGAGGTCAGGTGAAAAGAGAGGGGGAAAAAGGGGGGGGGGAAT
>NW_026000242.1:356557-377286 GCF_001458135.2 Marmota marmota marmota | reverse complement strand
TGGGGGGGGGGTGGCTATCAGTATCTTTCCTGCTTCCCTTCTTATCCAATAGGTGGGGTCTTCTGTTGTTAGTTGGTATCTACACCCTCAGGATGGTGAAGGTAACCAGGTGTCACTGTGCCAGGATATCTGCTGCTGGGGAGAGTGGGGAGTTAGAAACTGGGTAGCTGGAAGATAGTGATGAAGATTTACCAAGATATAGGCTCTTGTTTTAAGTGGTGGGGTGTTGGGTCAGGTGAGGGGAGCTGGGCAATGGTGTTGAACAATGAGTTCAATGGCAAGCTCTGTGGCTTGCAGTGTCAGCTGACTTCAGAGCCTGTGTGAAGTTCCTGGGTGCAGGTAGGCTATTGAGCATAGGGGATTATGTCCGTTGCTGCAGAGTCCCAAGATGGCAGTGAGTGGGGGAACCCCATGTTAATAGATGGGGGTCCACACAGAAGTGGTGGCCAGAGTTTTTGCTCCCAGGAAGCTACTGGGTGTCCTCCTTGGGAGCGTTGTCTCTGATTTATTGCTCAAGCAGGTGGCCAAAAGTTCTTTGAGGTTGCTGCAGCAGATGCCACCAATAGTCTCACTTGGGTACCCGTAGTCCTACAGAGGCAAGCAGTTGGGAGACCTACTGTGACACTGAGGCCTGGATGGTGCTTCCTGAACTGAGGGAAGGAATATCCTGGCAGAGAAGCCATATTATCACAACTTGAACCCCAGGTCACAGAGCAATGCAGAATGCTGCCTTCATATGGCCTGCCATCTTGGAACCCCCTAACCATTGCCTTTTAATTGAGTTCAGTATTAGTACTGGAGTTAACTTTATATTCTGTGTGTTCTACAGTGATGGCCTGTTATCTCAAATTAACTCAGATTATAATATTAGATATTTTTCTTCTGCAAAGTACTAACAGACAATAGTTATAAAGTTTACAAGGACAATAGAAAAATGGAATTATCAGTAACAACGACATTTAGTTTGCATTAGAGCTATAAACCAAGAAACATAATTCTTATAATCCTAAACCTTTACTTAATTATACATTATATTACCTATTTTAGATCACAGTAATCTTTATAACAAAAATCTATCTTTTGAACTGAAGTTTAAATGAACTTAAGTGGTTATCCTAACATGGAATAAGGTGAGAGGCAGAGTCCTAACTTAGGTGTGGTTGCCTCCTGACAAATCTTAAGTAAAATGTTTTATTTCTAAAATGGACCTTTTCCTTTTTCTTAAATATTATTTTACAAAGTTCTCATATATTGTTTCCTGAGTTTGTGTGAATATCAGTTAACATAGTGTAGCCTTATATCTGAAATGTGAAACTGTGCCAGGTTAGCCATTGCTGGGGAGAGTGGGGAGTTAGAAACTGGGTACCTGGAAAATAGTGATGAAGGTGACCTAAGATGGAGGAAAATGACAAAATGTTTTGATGTTCCACATTGTTAACCTTTATATAAACCAGGCTTTCCCTATTACCTTCCAAAATACATTTAAATTCCCATCCCAGAATGAAGATTAATACAAAATGTTCTGCTTATCTTATTGATGACAGGTTATTTTTATCCAATTACAAAATGTTAAATGACATAAATAATTTCACACATAAATTTGTTATTTATATATAAATTGGAAAGAGACTACTGATACAGAAAACTACAGTTTGAAGAACACCAACTTGATACCACAGGGTATAAAGAGATGACTTGTTCTGTTTTGGACAGTGGAGGGATGCCATGGGACACTTTTGTCTTCTCTTTTGTCTTTCAGATGGGTTAACACACAATCTGGCACAAGTACTCTTGCACTGAAATTTCCTTGACCTTCAAACCCTGAGGAAAGATGCCTAATGTTTTCTGTTCACAAGCTTGGCCCAAATACTACTGGGAGGATAGGGAGAGAGAACTCTTGAAGGAAACATAAAGTATAACTTCATTTTACAGCTAGACTTGAATTGGCAATTGCCCAAAGCAATTCAAGATCAGAAAAAAAAATTGTCACTTGTAAATCCAAGCCTCTTTGGGTCCTAAATAGTTGTCTTATCTGCTTTTACACTCTGTGACTCTGCTCTCTTAACAAATTTCTCCCTAAACCCTCAGTACAGGGAGGCAGAGTGGAAAGATCTCATATGCACAGGTCTTTTTTTACTTAAGAACATTTCCCTGAGAATTTCAGGGCTCTCACATTCTTTAAATATCTAGACTGATTCTAATCTGACCCAAAAATGCACCCTACACTGACAAAGATGTTCTGCATACTCCTTTAGTAATTAGGTACATGTCAATTTTATTTTTAGAACTTCTGTATTTTAAAATTTCTGTATTTATTGAGCTCCAGGTTTGGGGAATCAATTCACATTTGAATTCAGTGCACCTAAATTAATATATTTTGTCTTGATCTGTCTAATTTTATCTAACTATAGAGGTTTTTTGTTCTTTGTCTTTATTCAGAGATCAATCACTCAAAGAAAAACTAAAAAGCATTATTTCTTGGTTTTTTAATGTATATTTCTGTATACCTGTGTATCTATATATGTGTCTTTGTGTGTGTGTGTGTGTGTGTGTATATATATATATATATATATATATATATATATATATATATATATATATATTATGGTACCAAAATGGGCATGTACATAAATGAGTGCTCATATTAACATTTAGGAGAAAGGAATGGATCCAAATACCTTTTTGTTCACATGACTGAAACTTTTAAGAATAGTACAGTTTAAATTTGTTAAACAGATGAGAGTAAAGATGTCTTTAAAATTACTAACCCACAGTTTTCTGGGCGGTCAGACAATAAATAGAGTATTGGTTTTCATAAAATATATAGAATATAATATCCATTGCCTGCCCCATTCCTGTATTCATCCTGAAAGTCTTTATAGAGGGAAAAAAAAAAACAGGGTGTTTAGTGACATTGTGAATTCATATCCCCTACCTCATTCATTTGCCAACAATTCTACTCCTTTCTCTAGTGGGATTCCTTGTATTCCCAAATAGAATGACCACTTATGTGGTACTCAGGAACATGACATCTGCTCACATGCTAGGTTTTAAATCACAGAGAAAAAACACAGGAAGAACCAGGAAATGGAGGGCAGAAGGATCAGCAATTTCTTACTATTGCCTGTAATGAGATCTAGGAGTTAATTAAAAATGTGGCTTAAACTGAGTCTAAGCAGGGACTCTACTTTGCTGTCTGAAGAGGAGACAGCAGGACCTATAACATGGGACATGCCTTTCTTATCCACCACTTTTTGGGTAGAAATTGATACAAGTAGAGAAAGAGAATGACTTGCTTCCCCCATTAGTGTTCTGTCCCACATTGACTTATAAGTTTTCTGTATGACCTTGGCTATAGAGAACAATGCTGTATGCACTTCAGGCTTTGTTTAAAAAATGGTAGTTTTGGCTGCAGAGGCAACTGCTGCAGACACCACTAACACAGACACTGCTGCTTTAGATGTTTCTGCTGATCTCAGAGGTCTTTGCTGTAGGCGTGGCCACACTACTGCTGAGGCCACAGACACCACTGCCCCCTACACTGCTGTTGCAGAGACTGCTACTTCCCCAAAGAGGTTGTGTGGGTGACACTGCCCCCACAGCTGCAGCTGCCACTGCCTCTGTCTCAGTATATCTGCCACTGACCGGACACCCACTGCCACCAACCCTTCTCACTACTGCTGCCAACACCACCCAGATGTCTACTGTCAGGAAGACTCCAGGTTTGCTTGTACATGGCCACATCCATTTTGGGACACTGGCCAGGACCTGGGGAACTAGGGTGCCAATAAGTTTGTCTCCACAGCTACCTCTGTCTGGGGACTCCAGCCTGAAACTGGAGGTCCAGTATGGGGATTCTTGCAAGTTTGGCTGAACTGGGTGATGCTCAAAGGATGGTATAAAGAGTGAACTCAAAAACATATTGCTCTGATATTGTTGTTAATATTGCTCTCACCCTTAAAGTCAAAAAAGGGTCTTCCTGCTGGGAGTGATTGCTGGTGGCCCCATCTTGCTGCTGTTTCTCAGGGATGCTCCTTGATGTGAGCATATCCATGGTGGACTCTCTGCAAGTTGGAGCAGAGTTGAGATCTTGGGACTGCAGTGTGGCTGAGCCTGGGATATCTGAAGCCCAGATCCTTGGGATAGTCACAGGGTCTGCATGGCCTGGTGGTCCCATGAGATGTCAGAGATAGGGCTAAGAAACCTTTGAATGCTGGTGAAGGCAGTTTGATTTTCCATCGAGATTTATTTTATTTTATTTTATTTGTTCTCTAACATCTTACCATATTGGGAACGGGGTGATTTTTAAGCATCAGTATGTGGAGGATGGTGATATATGAATGATGTTTTTCAGTTTGTTGTATTCTTATATATATTTTTTTAAATTTTCCTTTTATCTTCTTCTAACTTGTCTGTTTTAATGGATTTCATTTCAATCTTTTCTCCAACCAACAGCCAATCTCTGTCAGCTTATTCTCCTCTCTTCCTGTGAATTTTTGCTTCTAGCTTCTCTCTTCCTCCCTCATGAATATTGTGTACTATGCTACATCCATTCTCTCATCCACCATTTGAAATTTTTAAACCATTTTAGCAATTTTTTTTATTTATACTGTAATCAGCTATTGAACTCCTCATTTCAGTTGATTGTGAGAAAGCAGTAGATGCCTTAGTGTGAGATATTAGAATCAAGATTATATATTGTTTACAATATATAATTGGATGTTGTTGATATTGCTCTCACCCTTAAAGGCAAGGTACTGGATACCTTTAGGGATAATTTAAGTCCACAGAGTAGAATCTGTACTGCCTCAGGTCCATACTGCTAGATGAAAAAACACAAACAACATAAAAAAAAACAAGGGAAAATAACACCCCAAACAAACCAAGATGCTCTAATAGCATAATCCACTGACAACACAGTAGAAGAAATGTCCAAGAATAAGGTTAGATTGTGCATAGTTAAACTAATCTGTGAAGTAAAGGGTGGTATAAAGAGTGAACTCAAAGAGAAAATATAGGAAGTGAAAGATAAATTGAATAGAGATTTTTAAAAAGTCAAGCAGAAATTCTTGAAATGAAGGAATCAATAATCCAAATTATAAATTCAATGGGAAGCATCACCAACAGACTTAGACCACTTGGAAGACAGAACTTCAGACAATGAAGACAAAATATATAATCTTGAAAATAAGTTGACCATGCAGAGATGATGGTAAGAAACCATACATGGAACTTCTGAGAATTATGGGATAACATAAAAGACTAAACTTAACAGTTATTGGAATAGATTAAGGAACAGAGATACAAACCAAAGAAATGCACAATATTTTCAATGACATAATATCACAAAATTTCCCAAACCTAAAGAATGAAATGGAAAATCAAATACAAGAGGGACCCCCAAATGTACAAAATTACAGCAGATCCATACCAATACATGTTATAATGAGAATGACAAAAATAGAGAATCAGGATAAAATCTTAAGGGCCATGAGAGTGAAAAAAAATTATATATAGGGTCAAACCATTCAGATCTCAACTAATTTCTCAACCCAGACCCTCAAAGCTAGGAGGTCCTGGAATAATATATTTCAAGCTCTAAAAGAAAAATGGATGCCAGCCAGGAATTTTATATCCAGCAAAATTGTTTCAAATTTAAAGATGAAATAAAAATTTTTGATGATAAACAAAGATTAAAAGAATTCACAACCAGAAAGTCTGTACTACAGAACATTCTCAACAATATATTCTGAGAGGATAAAGTGAAAAAAAAAGTGAAAACTAGAAAAGGGAGGAACTACCACTCAAGGAATAGTCAGTAAAAGAAGAAATTAAGTCAAATTAAAAAGCAGAAATAAATGAAGAGGATAGGGATTAAAAATGTATCTCAATAATAACCTTGAATGTTAACGGCCTAAATTCAACAATTAAAAGACATAGAGAGGCAGATAGGATTAAAAAACAAGACCTGGGCTGGAGTTGTGGCTCAGCGATAGAGTGCCTGCCTGGCATGTGTGAAGCACTGGGTTCAATCCTCAGCACCACATAAAAATAAATAAATAAAATAAAGGTATTTTGTTCATCTACAACTAAAAAAAAGAAAAAAGAAAAAATTTAAAACAGCATGACCCAACAATATATTGTCTTCAATACTTGTGTCATAGGCAAAGACATCCACAGTCTGAGGTTAAAGGATGAAAATATATATGGATTATGTAAACAAGCAGGGGTTTCCATTCTCAATTCAGATAGGTTGGACTTGGAGTCAAAGTTAATCACAGGGGACAAAGAAGGACATTTGATACTACTTAAGGGAATTATATATCAGCAAGATGTAACATTTGTTAATATTTATGCCCTAAACAATGGAGCATCTATGTACATCAAACAAACCCTTCTCAATTTCAAGATCATATAGACCACAAAATAATTATACTGGGTGACTTTAACACACCTCTTTCACTTCTGGATAGATCTTCCAAACAAAAACTAAACAAAAATTATAGAACAAAATAATATAATCAATGACTTAGACTTAATCAACATATAAGAATATTTCATCCATCAATGAGCAAATATATTTTCTTCATGGCAGCACATAGTTCTTCTCTAAAATACAATGTATCTTATGCCACAAAGCAAATCTTAGTAAATGCAAAAAGAAAAAAAAAGTAAAAGAAAACAAACAAACAAACAAAATCAATGGAATACCTGCATGCATTCTATAAGATGCTAATGAAGTGAAATTAGAAATCAATGACAAAATTTAAAAAATAGAAGCTACTTCAACACCTGATGATGAAATAACATGCTATTTAGTGATGAATAGGTAGTAAAAAAAAAATCAGGGAGAAAATTTAAAAAAAATTAGAGGTAGATGAGAACATCAATAAAACATAAAAATCTCTGGGAAAGGCTGAGTGCAATGCTAGGAGGAAATTTTATTGCATTGAGCTCATTCATTAAAAGAAGAAAAAGTCAACAAATAAAAAGACCTAACATTACATCTCAAATCCCTGGAAAAAGAACAGATTAACACCAAAAGCAGTAGAAGACAGAAAATAATTAAAATTAAAGCTAAATTTAATGAAATTAAAACAAAAAAAATTGAAAAAATTAACAAAACAAAAAAAGCAGGTTCTGTGAAAAACTAAATGAAATTAATAAAACTTCAATGAGTCTAATGAAAAGAAGGAGAGATAAAACTCAAATTACTAAAATTTGTGATAAAAAGGGAATATAGTGAACATATCTGAAATACAGAAGATAACTAGAAACTATTTTGAAAATTTATACTCTAATAAAATAGAAAATCTCAAAGACATCAACAAATTTCTAGAGACATATGACCTACCTGAATTGAATGAGGGTGTCATACATCATTGAAACAGATCAATTTCAAGTAATGAAATAGCAAATGCCATCAAAAGTCTACCAATCAAGAAAAGCCCAGGAACAGAGGCATTTTCAGCCAACTTCTACAAGACCTTCAAAGAAGAATTAACACTAATACTCCTTAAATTAATCCATGAAATAGAAAAAAGAAAACTTTCTAAACTCATTCTATGAGGCTAATATCACCCAGATACCAAAACCAGACAAAGACACATCAAGGAAAGAACATTTCAGACCCATATCCTTGATAAACATAGAGGCAAAAATTCTCAATAAAATTCTGGAAAATCTCCATACTGCTTTCCATAGTGGTTGCATCAATTTGCAGGCTCACCAGCAATGCATGAGTGTATCTTTTCCACCACATCCTTGCCAACATTTGTTTTTTTGTTGCCTTGTATTCTTGATGATTACCACTCTGATAGGAGTCAGATGAAATCTTAGAGTTGTTTTGATTTTCATTTCTCTAATTGTTAGAGATGTTGAACACTTTTTTCATATATTTGTTGATCAATTTTATTTCTTCTTCTGTGAAGTGTCTGTTCAGTTCCTTAGCCCACTTATCAATTGAGTTATTTATTATTTGTGTGTGTTAAGGTTTTTGAGTTCTTTATATATCCTCGATATTAATGCCTTATCAGAGGTGAATGTGGTAAAGATTTTCTCTGAATCTATAGGCTTTCTCCTCACTTTATTAATCGTTTTCTTTGCTGAGAAAAAGTATTTTAATTTGAATTCATCCTATTTATTAATTCTTGATGTTACTTCTTGAGCTTTAGGAGTCTGTTAAGGAAGACTGAGGCTAGGCCAATATGGTGAAGATTTGGGCCTATTTATTTTTTCTATTAGGCACAGTATCTCTGTTCTAGTGTCTAATCTTTGATCCACTTTGAGTTGATTTTTTTTTTTGCAGGGTGATAGATAAAGGTTTAATTTGATTTTGCTATATATGGATTTCCAGTTTTGCTAGCACCATTTATCGAATAGACTATCTTTTCTCCAGTGAATATTTCTGGCACTTTTGTCTACTATGACATAACCATATTTATGTGGGTTTGTCTCTATGTCCTCTATTCTGTACCATTGGTATATATGTCTATTTTGGTGCCAATATCATGTTGGTTTTATTACTACTGCTTTGTAATATAGTTTAAGAGCTGATATTGTGATGCCTCCTGTTTCACTTTTCTTGCTAAGAATTGCTTTAGATATACTGGATCTCTTATTTTTCCAAATAACCATTTGACCCAGCTATCCCACTCCTTGGTTTATACCCAAAGGACTTAAAATCAGTATACTATAGTGACACAGGTACATCAATGTTTATAGCAGCTCAATTCACAATAGCTAGACTATGGAACCAACTCAGGTGTCCCTCAGTAGATAAATGGATAAAAAAGTGTGGTATATATACTCAGTGGAATATTACTTTAAAAGAAGAGTGAAATTATGCCATTTGCTAGTAACTGGTTGGAGTTGGAAAATATCATGCTAAGTGAAATAAGCCAATCCAAAAAACAAGGCTGAATGTTTTTTCTAACATGCAGATGGTAATTCACAATAAGCGGGGTAGTGGGGGCGGGAACTAGGGAAGAATAACATTACCTTAGATTAGACAGAGGGAAGTGATGTGAGGGGAGAGGAGGGGATATGGGGATAGGAAAGATAGTAGAATGAAACAGACATTATTACTGTATGTATGTATGTGACTACATGACCAATATGATTCTGCAACATATACATACAGAAAAATGAGAAATTATATCCCATCTATGTGTGATATATCAAAGTCCATACATGCATTCTACTGTCATGTGTAATTAATTAAAACAAATAAAAAATAAAGAAAAAATTCTGGAAATTGCATACAAAATATATTAGAAAGAGTGTACCATGATCAAGTGGTGTTCATACCAGAGATGCAGGGTTGATCCAGCATGCAGAAATCAATAAACATAGTACAGGGGTGCCCGCACAGAGTTGGGCAGGGTTATCATGGCAGAGGTGCAGCAGCTCTGGGTGCAGGAGGCAGTGGACTCCATGGTGAAGAGTGTGGAGAGGGAGAACATCGGAAAATGCAGGGCCTCAAGTTCCGGTGCACGCCAGCTGCTGTGAGGACAGCCAGGCTTCCATGCAGCAAGTACACCAGTGCATTGAGCACTGCCATGCACTTCTGGCTCAAGCCCAGGCTTTGGTAACCAGTGAATTGGAGAAGTTCCAGGAGCACCTGGCCCGGTGTACCATGCATTGCAATGACAAAGCCAAAGATTCAATAGATGCTGGGAATAAAGAGCTTCAGGTGAAGCTGCAACTGAACAGTTGTGTGACCAAGTGTGTGGATGACCACAGGCAACTCATCCCAACTATGACCAAAAAGATGAAAGAGTCTCTCATCCATTGGGAAATAAAAGTTCTTGCCAGTGGCCATTGGGGCTGAGAGCAGGAATCTATTTAAAAAGGAATGGGAATTTTTAGTTTTTTAAGCAAAGTTTATATGAATGAAGAAACTAAGGATGGCAGCAAGTTTAAGGCATATATCACTTGACTCTAGACACTGGTTCCTTTGTGTCTTGATCCAAGAAAGTGAAATGGGGAAAAAAATGGTGCTAAAATTTGAGTGAAAGAATGGGAAAGCCTTTTAGAGCCTAAATTTTACATGGCAAGTGGTTATCCTGACAGTAGAAAGCTCCCTTGTACCAAGCCAGAGCCCTCTAAGGTACCAGATTCTTACAACAAGGATGGCAGGTTCTTCCAGACTGCCAGGGACCTGGTAGAGTTTGAGAAGAGGTGTTTTTTGTTTGTTGCCAACCTCCTGTTTACCAGAAGTAACATACCATTTTCCATAAGCTGTAAAACAAAATCCAGGAGATCACTAATCTAGAAGAGGGAAAAGGTTTCCAGGTCTTTATTTTCTTTGGTAGTTTTTTATATACAAGGCATGAAGTGGACTTAAGATGTGAATCTGAGAGGGAGAATAGTTTAAATAAGAACTTGGAAAGCTTCCTTGTATATATCCTTTATGGCCATCAAGATATGGATTTTTTTGACATTTTTATTGCATCTCTCAGCTGGGAGACCACTGCAAAAACATAAGAGGCAATGTCACATTAAGTATGGGAAGCAGAGCTTCTTCTACCAGCATATGAGCCTTGAGGCATTCTGCAGCAAAGTGACCTCTTTAAGAGAAAGGAACTTTGATTGTGATACATATACCAGTATCTGGAAATAGTAAAACGTGACTGTTCACTAGCTAAGGGAATTGTGAAGTACTGTCCTTGGAAGAAAAAAAAACAGCTTTTCATAGAAGAGAATGGAACAGAAGCCTAAATCCAGCATTGCTTACTTAGATCCCTGAATTAACAGAGCCTTATTGAGATAATCCCCTGGCAACAGGAAAGTTAAAAAGTAAACAGCTTGGGCAATGAAAAACTGTGACACACATTCTAGCAAAGGAGGGACACCCCACACAGAACCCTTTACCATTTTTCCTGGGGCCTTTGCAACATGCAATATTCCTGCCCCAGCATGGCACCTTATCTTCTGGATAAGGAGCATGTTGTCTTTTTTACAAATTTATTACTTAAAATGATAATATAGCCTGTCTGTTTGCTCTGTCAAGGCTGTAATATATTTTCCTAGTGATTTGGTTTTAAAATAAATAGTTTCATTATAAAAAAATAAAAAATAAAAAAATAAACATAGTACATCATATCAATAGACTTAACAAGAAGAATCATATGATCATCTCAATAGATGTAAAGAAAGCATTTGACAAAATACAGCACCCTGTTATGTTCAAAACACTAGAAAAACCAGGGATAGTAGGAACATATCTCAACATCATAAAAGCTATATATCCTAAACCCAAGGACAACATAATTCTAAGCATTTCCTCTGAAAACTGGAACAAGACAAAGATACCCTCTTTCATCACTTTTATTCAACAATGTTCTTGAAACTCTAGCCAGAACAATTAGAAGAAAGAAATTAAAGGGATATAAATAGGTAAAGAAGAACTCAAACTATCACTATTTGCTGATGACATGTTTATATACTTAGAAGATACAAAAAATTCTATGAGAAAACTTCTAGAATTAGTAAATAAGTTCAGCAAAGTAGCAGAATATAAATTCAGCACCCACAAATCAAACACATTCCGATATACCCATGATGAATCCACTTGCAAGAGAAATTAGAAAAACTGCCCCATTCACAATAGCCTCAAAAAAAAAAGTACTTGAGAATCAATCTAAATAAAGAGGTAAAAGACCTCTACAATGAAAACTACAGAACACTAAAGAAAGAAATTAAAGAAGATGTTTGATGGAAACGTCTCCCATGATCCTGGATAGGCAGAATTCATATTGTCAAAATGGCCATACTATCAAGTGTTATTCAGATTTAACGCAATTCCTATTAAAATCCCAACAATGTTCTTCAAAGAAATAGAAAAAGCAATCATGAAATTCATTTAGAAAAATAAAAGACCCAGAATAGCCAAAGCAGTCCTTAGCAAGAAAAGTGAAGCAGGAGGCATCACAATACCAGAACTTAAACAATACTACAGAGCTATAGTAACAAAAACAGCATGATATGGCAAAACAAACAACAACAACAACAACAAAACAGACATGTAGACCAATATTAAGGGATAGAAGACACAGAGGGAAACCTAGACAAATACAGTTATCTCATATTAGACAGAGTTGCCAAAAACATTAACTGGAGAAAAGATAGCCTATTCAACAAACGGTTCTGGGAAAAAAATGGAAAGCCACATGTAACAAAATAAAATTAAATCTCTCTCTCCTTTCCTGTACAAAAATGAACTCAAAATGGATCAAAGACTTAGACACTAGAACAGACACCCTGTATCTACTAGAAGCTAAAGTAGGCCCAAATCTTCACCATGTCTGTCTAGGATCTAACTTCCTTAACAAGACTCTTAAAGCACAAGAAGTAAAATCAAGAATCAGTAAATGGGATGGATTCAAACTACAAATCTTTTTCTCAGGGAAAAAAAATCAATAAGGTGACGAGAGAGCCTACAGATTGGGAGAAAACCTTTACCACCTCAGATAAAGCATTAATATGTTCACCATCTCTAGCAAATAGAGAAATGCAAATCAAAACTACTCTAAGATTTCATCTCACTCCTGTCAGAATAGCAATCATCAATAATATAGTCAGCAGTAAGTTTTGGCAAGGATGTTGGGTAAAAGGTACACTCATATGTTGCTGTTGGGACTCATATGTTGTTGGTGCAACAGTATGAGGATTCCTCAGAAAACTGGGAATGGAATTACCATTTGACCCAGCTATCCCACTCCTTAGTTTATATCCAAATGACTTAAAATCAGCATACTACAGGGACACAGCCACATCAATGTTTATAGCAGCTCAAATCACAATAGCTAAACTGTGGAACCAACCTAGATGCCCTTCAACAGACGAATGGATAAAAAAAAAAACATGATATATATATTTGATGGAATATTACTCAGCTTTAAGAAGAATGAAATTATAGCATTTGCTGGTAAATAGATGGAGTTGGAGGATATCATGCTAAGTGAAATAAACCAATTCCCAAAAAAACAAAGACTGAATGTTTTCTCTAATATGCAGATGCTAATTCACAATAAGGCGGGTGGGGGGCACTAGAGAAGTATAGCATTATCTTAGATTAGGTAGAGGGAAATGAAGGGAGGGGAGGGGAGGGGATGTGGGGATAAGAAAAATAGTAGAATGAACAGACATTATTTCTTTATTTATATATGTGACTGCATGACCAATATGATTCTGCAACATGTACACTCAGAAAAATGAGAAATTATACCTCATCTATGTATGATATGTCGAAGTGCATAAATATATTCTACTGTCATGTATAACAAAGACATATTAAAAAATAATAAAAAATGTTATTAAAAATGATTAGCATATGGCATTAAATGAAGTACATTAGTAGCTGGGGTTATGATGCATGAGTAGAGCAATGCAGCATGCAATAAGTCCTGGATATAATCCTTAGCACCAGAAATAAAATAAGATAATGTGGGAAAGTGAATGTGACTGTTTTTATTTTTATTTTTTAATATGGCTACTGGAAAATTTTAAATTACATATTCATCTAGCATTGTTTTTATATAGGAAAATACCATTCTTGAGCAAAGAATCAAAGTATAATTTATTAACCATTTCAAGATAAGGTAAGGACCATCAAGTTCTCACAAGGACTCCTTGCAAACAAAGCATGTCCAACTGGTGTTTCCTTTTCCATGGTAACACAGCTAACAGATCCAGTGAAGGGGAGACTTGGTTCATCTGAATTTCAAGAAGGAAATTGAATGTTTCTTAGTGATGATATAATAGACAAAGTGTAGTCTAGTTGGAAACTCATAGCATTGAATAATGATTTGATTTCAAAACCATAACTGTGAACACAAGTAGATCTGAACTTTTCAGCAGTCCACATTTTCAATCATGATTTTACTCAGAATATAGACCCAAGTTTTTCCACTTGTTAATGATAGAAGTGAGAAATAAAATTTTAGAAAAAAAATCCTGGTCTCCAACAACCTCTGAACAATGAGTTGCAATTATCCATAAAAAGCATAATAGCATCAACAATAAGTAGTGGAAATAAAGGTCAAAAACTGGTTATAGTTAGTTGTTTATTCTCAAATATATGACAAGAGAAGTTATGGATTTAAGAGCAGTTTGCATGTGAAAATCAGTTTGGTTATTTACAAATAAGCAAATGAGCATAATTGAAGCATTATTAGTGGAGGTAACAGGATTATAGGAGAAAATATTTTAGAAACTGTATTTTGAGAATCAATGTGATCTTTGTTTTAAGAATGGCAGAACAAGCATGAGTTTCCTTGGGGTTTTGGTATAAGACTTCCTCTTATGGAAGAATTGAAGGAACTGTATATTCTGGTCTGAAATGAGGCTGATCAGAGAGGACATGACAGCTGTTTCAAATTTAAAATTTCATGAGGACTGAGGATGTAGCTCAGTGGTTAAGTGCTTGCCTAGCATGCATGAGGACTGGGTTTAATGTCCAGCCATACACACACAGAGAATAAAAGAAAGAAAAAGAGATCATGGTATAAAAAAGTAATTTTACTTGATATGCTGGCTCCAAAAACTAAAGATTTTAGGAGAAGTGAGTAAAAACTCATAGCCAACAATATTCTGTTCCATGGCTATGGTTTTATTTTGAGCACTATGACCAGAATCTGAATAATTGTGCTTCAGTTCCCCCTCAATCATGTGTGAGAAGACTAACTTTGGGGGCAAATCATTTAACTTCTGTATGAATTAGTTTTGTCTCATAAAATCTGGTTATTGGTATTTCCTCATGCCTAATTCTTTGGAGAGTAAAAGAAAAACAAAAAGAACATGCATATACTTGTGAAATATAAAGCAAGTATGTATTAACCTAACTCTTTAATCATCATCAGGTTAATCTTTGTTTGGAGTTTCTAGCAGCAATACAATAGTTAATTGGATTTAAAACTTAAGACCTTTCAAGATGCCGTGTATTATTACCCAGGTGCACATGGCCTGCCATTATGCCTTGAAAGTGAAAGCATTAGAGAGAGGCCAGTTAATTCCATCTAGCAACAGTTTGAGGCTGGCTAGTGAGGAGGGAATGATGATCCTTGCATGCTATGGGGGCAGCTTCCTGCCTTAACCCAGAGTCTTCAGATAAGTCTCTATCTATTGTGCAGCATGTTGACTCCTCTGGCTGAGAAATTGTCTGGCTGTACTTTGGCTACTTGACTAGGGAAAGAACAGGAAGATGAAGTGGGAGCTTTGGAAAGGAAGGCCATGGCCTGGATTCACATCCGTGCAGGTAGGAGCACAATTTGAAGATCCTTTCCTTCCTTCCTTGGAAAACATCCATATTCCCAGGTGCTACTGCTCCTGGGAATTGCAAAAGGGATGCAGAGTGGCACTTACTCTCTCCTCTCTCTCAGGGGGAAGGGGAGAGTTGGGTGGGTTTCCACAACCAGTTGTCACCTGTGTAAAGCTCTTTCCATGTTTGATTTTCTTCTTGTCACTTGGGTACACTCTGTTGCAAACAAAGGGCCTGATTGTCAGGCCAGATTCAGGTTTGCCAGAAATCAGATCCTTCAGCTGCCAGCCCCTTGCCATGGCTGAACGTGGTTCCTTCCTCTATATTTTGTTTGCTGCTGGTATAGGGGCTGGTTCTTCCCCATGCAGGGGATGTGGAATGAACCTGACATAAATTTCCTAGGTACATGTATAAATACAGGTAAGGAAAAGCCTTGGTCTTTCAATTAACCTCTTCCTTAGATTCCTTCAGGGAAAGGGCATTAAGTGTTCAACAATCACTAGATGTTTTTCTCACCCTCTGTAAAATACTTTTGCCCAGCACAACTTTGTGCAGCACAACTTTCAGTTTAGTTGAGAAGTGTCTTTGATCTAAAAACTTTCTTTACCCAAACATGCCTCAGTCCTCCTAAAAATGTAGGTTTCTTTAATTCCTTATCCCTTCACTGTGTTTGTGGAGGGACATTCTCCCTTGTGCCTCTGGCCATGGCCAGGGCTGCAGCCCTGAGGATTTCTTCCTTATTTTATTATATCCAACTCTGGATTCTCTAATCTGTTTCGAGTGTTCATTATTAAATTCCAGTGAAGTCCTCTCTATTTTTGTTTATTCACCCACCTTGTGGAGAAGATGCACATTTGCTTTTCTTGGTTTCACAGCATAGAGCAAGCAGCCAAGGAAGTGGCCTCTCTATTCTGCCATCTTGAAACCCCCTTGATTCTTCTTGAGTGCCTGAGAACTCTTGCTCATTCACTCTTCCATAGCAAAGTCTGCAGTGATTCTCCAGAAGCCTTTGGTTTCAGACTGGGGTAGTATTATTGATCCCTCTTGTTTTGAGGCTTCAGCATCTTGGACTGTACAGCTACTGGTTCCTACATCTGGAAACCAGCTGATAGTCAGTGTATAATATCCAGTTTCTGTAAGCCAATCTAATAAAACCCCTTTTATAATCATACCTTCTATTGCTTCTGTTCTTCTAGAGAACCCTGACTAATGCTGGGAGGGAGGGGAGATAGGTACATAAAAGACAGTGGAATGAACCTGACATAAATTTCCTAGGTACATGTATAAATACAGGTAAGGAAAAGCCTTGGTCTTTGAATTAACCTCTTTCTTAGATTCCTTCAGGGAAAGAGCATTAAGTGTTCAACAATCACTAGATGTTTTTCTCACCCTCTGTAAAATACTTTTGTCCACAGCAAGTGTAAAGTCTTTATTTCAGCCTTTATCTCTACTGATCAGGAAAGGCTTGAACAGTGTGGCACTTTCTCATTCTCTGGGGTTCTACAACGGGCTTGTCTCTTCCAAGATGCTCAATGCAATCAATAGTGCTTCCATACCTGGGAGTAAACATAGTACAGAGAAATCAGGGTTTCTCCCTTTGAGAGGGAAGTAACACAAAGTAGATTTGGGGGTCATTCTTTGGTAAGGAGCAACCAAATATTCAATCTCAATGTGTAGACACTAACATTTCGAGGACCACAGGAGATATAGGAACTCAGAATGAGGGAACTCTGAGGGATGCATTTGTAAAGGGAGACTAATCTGAATGACTCAAGAGTCCTATTTAGTCCTATTTAGTTGGGGGGCATCAATTTAAGTTGGTGGCCAACAACTTTGAGGTACACAGGGTATCAAAGGATGCCTTGTTCTGGTTCAGACAGTGGAGAGGTGCTTAGGGACACCTTCTCCCCCCTTCACTTTCAGATAGATAACACACCATCTGACACGTGTACTTATGCCATGAAATTCCTTTGACCTTCAAATCTTGGGAAAAGATGCCTAATATTTTCTGTACCCAAGCTTGGCCCAAATACTACTTGGAGGAAAGGGAGAGATAACTCTTAAGGGAAATATAAACTATAACTTTGTTTTACAGCTAGACTTGAATGAGCAATTGCCCAAAGCAATTCAAGACCAGACCAAAAAAAAAAAAAATTGTCACATTTAAATTTTAGTTGCTCTGGGACCTAAACAGCTATCTTATTCTTTTCTTTTCTTTTCTTTTTTTGAGGTTGGGGGGCATCAATTTAAGACCTACAGACCTTCCCAACCTTCTCTATAAGCAGGTTTGGTCTACATTTGCTAGAATTATTATCTAGACCTAAGTGACAGAAAGTTAGGGATCTCTACTAAATAGAGAGGTAATGCCAATAGAGAGATATTTATAAACATCAGATGGCATTAGATACCTTAACTACATCATATGGGGACATCTGTGGCTTTATAAAAACTAAATGTTGTATATATGTTTCTAACAACTCTGCTGATGTTTCTAAAGTCTTAACTGGCCTCTACTCACAAATCAGTGGCATATGAATACCACCTAGAGCATTAATGAGTTACCATCTTCATGGCTTTAAGAGGCCAGCCAATAATACTGATTACTTTCATGATAATTGTTTACAAAAAATGCTTTGTTGTCTTATTTTTCCTTAGCATGATTGTTGCCCTGTGTACATCTCATCCAGTCACTCACCAGCTATCATCATGGACCTCTGGACTATCTTGAAGCTAAATACCCTTGACTCTCCATGCCCCTTCTAATGGAGAACAAGAACTTTGAGTTTTATTCCTCTAGATGTCACCCCTTTTCAGCAGGAAGTATCCAGAATGAGTTGACATCTATATACCCTAAAAGAATTTAGGGGCCAAAAGTCCTTGAGTGGGGAATAGATACAGATAGATGAGAATGGTGGGAACATGAAGTTAAGAAAGTTTCTGTAAAATGAACCTATTGTACTGACTTCCCACAGGCTTTCTTTTGCTGAAACACATAATGACTATAGCCCCACCTGGCCAGAGGGGATTGAATATGTCACATTCCTCAACAAACTGAAGCAGGGGGTGAAGGTCTGTTAGTGTATATATTGAGTGATTAGAGTTGAGACAGGTTGATGACTGGTTATTACTGATTATCAAACAGAAAAGACAATGGGTTGCTTAAAGCTTACTTCTGGGAACACACTTCCCAGCTCACTGGGTTGCTAACAATTACCCTCTGTGCTCTTGTCCTTTCCTGACCTTAGGCCAAAACATGAACAGAAAGAGAAGGTGAGGACTTCTGGGGTCTATAAAAGACCAAGACGAGGGGCTGGGGTTATGGCTCAGTGGTAGAGCAGTTGCCTGCATGTGCAAGGCCCTGGGTTTGATCCTCAGCACCACATAAAAATAAATAAAAGTTACTGTGTACAACTACAAAAAAATAAATATTAAAAAAAGAAGAAGACCAAGACAAACCCAGAATCATGAACAACCAGTTTTGGGTCTCTTTCTCTTTGGAGAAGCCTGTTGGTATCTCTTTTCTTAAATAAAATATTCTTTCTGTGCTTGCCTTGGCATTTCTCAGATGTTGAATCTTCTACACCTGTGGAAAATGTACCTGTTTCTGATCTCCAAGACTGGTGTCACTATTGTTATTTCCCACATAGAAATAATATCATCACACTTTATGTGCCTTCCTATCCCTTAATATAGTGCTCTATACTTTGTAAGAATTAGAGGTTATGTTTTGCATATTCCAAGTAGTTAAAATTGTTTATTTTAGGTAACAATTTAGAAAATTCTTGCTAAGAAACTTACATAAAGTATTAATAATATCAAAGAATAATGAAGATATGTATTGCCTGATTTAATGTAAATGAATTTTGCCCAAACAGACTTATGTTCCAAACACATAAAATATGAGCAATATTTTATATTTGGAAGAATTTGAAAAATGTTTTCAAATATCTGGAGGTGATAGAGGTTATTCATAGTAGATGGACTCTGGGGTTTCCCAGTGGGGTGCTGTCCTCAATGTATCTGATCCTGTGAATCCAGTCCTGTTCTTGGCACCTTTCTTCCAAATAATGAAGTGCTAGCAACCTCTCACGCCTTGTGAAAAACCCATCAGTGTTTCAGAATTGCTTCCTTACTAAATCTGTACAAATCATAAATTTTTGCTAAACAATAATACTCTTTCACAAACTTTTATTTCCAAGAAGTTTACTTAGGGCCACTTTGACATCTTTATTCCTTAGGCAGTAGATCAGAGGGTTCAGCATGGGCACAATAATAGTGTAAAAGACAGAGGACACTTTTCCTTGGTCCATGGAGCCAACTGATGATGGCTGCAGGTACATGAATGCTAGAGAACCAAAGAAGAGAGCGACAGCTGAGACGTGGGAGCTGCAGGTGCTGAAGGCTTTGTACCTGCCCTCAGTGGAGCAAATGTGCAGGATGCTGGCTATGATGAAGATGTAGGATGGGGAACTGTGACCACCGATGGAAGAGGCCCAGCGGCACGCAGAGGGGCAGAGCCACCGCCCGCGCCTGCAAGGTAGGTGGACCTGCTACCGACCGGCAGAACAGGCCCAGCAGCCTGCTGGCGTGGTAGGCAAATTGCCCCAATTGGAGGAGGGGCAGAGCCACCGCCCGCGCCTGCGAGGGAGACTTTGCAACTATACAAGAGCAATATAAATATATACGGGGAAAATTCAATAGCACAACAGTTTCACCAAGCAGAAAGAAACGCGAACAGTATGAAGAGACAAGGAAAGAAAGGACAACAAGCAATGCAGGTCAACTCAACGTTAGAAGAGGTAATATCTGCAGCAGATGGAATGTCAGATAAAGAATTCAGGATATACATGCTTCAGATGATCTGGAGTCTCAAGAAAGACATTAGACAGCAAAATCAGACAATGAAAGATCACTTCAACAATGAATTACATAAACAAATCCAAGAAGCAAAAGATCAACTATACAGGGAGATAGAGGTTATAAAAAACAAACAAACAGAAATCCTAGAAATGCAGGAAGCAATAAACCAACTTAAAAACTCAATGGAGAATACTACCAGCAGAGTAGAACACTTAGAAGATAGAACATCAGACAATGAAGACAAAGTATTTCAACTTGAAAAGAACATAGACAGCTCAGCAAGACTGTTAAGAAACCATGAGCAGAACATCCAAGAAATATGGGATAACATAAAGAGACCAAACTTAAGAGTCATTCAGATACAGGAAGGGATAGAGGTTCAAACCAAAGGAATGAGCAATCTATTCAATGAAATAATATGAGAAAACTTCCCAGACTTGAAGAATGAGACAGAATCCCAAATCCTAGAAGCCTATAGGATGCCGAATGTGCAAAATCATAAGAGATCCACACCTAGACACATTATAATGAAGATGCCCAACATACAGAATAAGGAGAGAATTTTAAAAGCTACAAGAGAAAGGAAGCAGATTACATTTAGGGGTAA